>NC_012877.2:33630622-33631456 GCF_000003195.3 Sorghum bicolor | reverse complement strand
CTTCATACTGAGCTAAAGCCAGAGCCATTATAGCCCTCATGGTTGCACTGTTGTCCCGGGTGATCACGTACAGACAAATCATCAAGTTGCTAAAAAGTCATTTTTATCGTTTATTACTTAACATTGATCTAGTCACAGGATCATGGTCACAGAATATGAAATCCAAATTACTATACTTGCCTTGATCCAAATGCTTTTGCTGATCTCACTGGTCTTACTAGTTGTCCAAGGCTCTAATCTTGATCACTGGAGCACTCTTGATCACCACGAATTGCTCATCGACTAAACTCGATCATCGATCATCAACACACAAACAACGGAGACAACATACACGATGCAAACAAGACTACAATTAGAACATTACACCAATCATATAAAAACAGTATGAAAAGTTTATAAAAAGATTCTACGTATCGCTACAAATCACACGAACGTAAAGATCACGAAAATCGGAATTAAAACGGAGTTAAAACGAAGATTTTATGAGGTAAACAAATCCAGTGGAAATTTAGTAAATACTGGAAACGTATTTTGATTTAACGTTTTCAAAAGAAAAGGATGCGAGTGAGCATCTAAACATGTTTTTATATAATTGTTTTTGGACCTATCCAATTATAATGAAATCATATCTAAATTGATATTAATCAATTTAATATTCATTTATAAAAGGCCAACATGACGACCCTATATTGCTTAATTTTGATTAATTTAGAAAGCTAACTGTACATGAACTCTAATCAACTTAATATTTAAATTCAGAAATATGCAATATATTAAACATCAATACTAACACGCATAGTCTGCTATATATTGGAATCTAACATAGCAAAAACG
>NC_012877.2:33177311-33316452 GCF_000003195.3 Sorghum bicolor | reverse complement strand
GTGACAGCCCTAACGGTCGACGTATTCCACCACGTTCGGATCGGTGTTTGTAGGACCGTAGTCAGACCTTCCTAGCCCCCTTCTCATCTCTTTCTGTGGTTAGTGCTCTGATGTCCCGACATAGATAATCTTGAAGTAATTCTTGATTCTTAGATCAACTAGAGAACTCTCAGGAAACTTCCTCTCTTCCCACCAAAAACAATTATATAGTTATCCTTGGGTGATTTTGGATCTTAATTAGTACACTCACGTTCCCTGTGGAAAATCGATACTCTGGAATACTCCCGGGTGAAGGCTACATCGGTATCCGTGCGCTTGCGGATTTTTCTGTTTGCGTTTAAAATACCCAACAATCATCCATTGGATCAAGTCATTGGTGGTATTGAAAGTGGTGTGCAAGCAAGATCAAGGCTAGCATCCTTTTGTGAGCACTACTCATTTGTCTCATTCGAGGAACCAAAGAAGATTGAAGATGCATTGAAAGATTCTGATTGGGTAAATGCCATGCATGAAGAATTGAACAACTTCACAAGAAATCAAGTGTGGGAGCTTGTTGAGAGGCCAAAGAACTACAATGTGATTGGTACTAAGTGGGTCTTTAGAAAAAAGCAAGATCAAGATGGTGTAGTCATGAGAAACAAAGCAAGATTAGTAGCACAAGGCTACACTCAAGTTGAAGGTCTTGACTTTGGAGAAACTTATGCACCGGTTGCAAGATTGGAGGCAATTAGAATCCTATTAGCCTATGCTTGTGCCCACAACATCAAGCTCTATCAAATGGATGTGAAGAGTGCATTTCTCAATGGATATATAAATGAGTTGGTTTATGTTGAACAACGTCCCGGTTTTGAAGATGACAAGAAACCCAACCATGTTTACAAGCTCAAGAAGGCATTGTATGGTTTGAAGCAAGCTCCTAGAGCATGGTATGAGAGATTGAGAGATTTCCTTCTCTCCAAAGGGTTCAAGATGGGAAAGGTTGACACTACCCTCTTCATCAAGAAACTAGGCAATGACTTGTTTGTGTTGCAAATCTATGTTGATGATATCATCTTTGGATCAACCAATCAAGACTTTTGTGAAGAGTTTGGAAGAATGATGGCAAATGAGTTTGAGATGTCCATGATTGGAGAGCTTAGTTACTTCCTTGGTCTTCAAATCAAGCAAATGAAGGATGGCACCTTTGTAAGTCAAGGCAAGTACATCAAGGACATGATCAAGAAGTTTGGGTTGCAAGAAGCTAAACCAATGAGCACACCTATGGGCACAAATGATCAATTAGGTAGTGATGCTAGTGGCAACATGGTAGATCAAAAGCTATACCGTTCTATGATTGGAAGTTTGCTCTATGTCACTACATCAAGGCCGGATGTGATGTTTAGTGTGTGTGCAAATGTGCAAGATGCCAAGCTTCACCTAGAGAAAGTCACTTGAAGGCAACCAAAAGAATATTGAGGTATCTCAAGGGCACTCATGATGTTGGATTATGGTATCCCAAGGGGTCTAACTTTGAGTTGATTGGTTATTCGGACTCCGATTATGGTGGATGCAAGATTGATAGAATGAGCACAAGTGGCACTTGTCAATTGCTAGGAAGGTCTCTAGTTTCATGGTCATCAAAGAAACAAAATAGTGTTGCACTATCAACAGCCGAGGCCGAATACATTAGTGCTGGTAGTTGTTGTGCACAATTGCTTTGGATGAAAGCTACCTTGAATGACTTTGGAATCAAATTCAAGAATGTGCCTTTGCTATGTGACAATGAGAGTGCAATCAAGATGACACAAAATCCTGTTCAACATTCAAGAACCAAGCACATTGACATAAGGCACCATATCATAAGAGATCGTCAACAAAAGGGTGATATTAGCATTCAAAGCATTGGCACCGAAGATCAACTAGTCGACATCTTCACAAAGCCACTTGATGAGAAGAGATTTTGCAAGTTGATGAATGAATTGAACATACTTGACTTCTCCAACTTGAGATGAGTACACCCCCACATTTCCATATGACATGCCTCTCCTCCAACAAAGCAAGGTAATGATGGTTGACATAGCATTCATACTTTGCTAAGGAAATGTTTAGAACATATAGACATGTTTGCATGATAATAGGCTCATTCATGAAAATCAAAAGGTTTTGATGTATGTATGGTACCACTATTGTTTCTATGATTGATTGATCTAGTGGTAGCATATGACATGTTTGTGAGCTTGCAAGCCTAGTGTTGAATCTAGAATATGAGCTTATGATGTGTAATTCAACATGGTCAAGATAAACCTTATATTTCATGAGGTGTGAAAAAGCTTGTCCTTGGATCACACCGAATTACATGTTCTAGGAAAGTGATCTAGATTGAACCATAATTTGACCCTCACATTGACTGACTTAATTCTCATTAAAAATTTGAACCTTTGTGGTCATTGATGACAAAGGGGGAGAGAAACAAAGATAAGTCGTTAAGGGGGAGAAAAGTGCTTAAGGGGGAGAGAAAAATTTTGAAAATATTAAAACTTGAGCACACAAATAGGGGGAGCAAGCTCATGAACCATTTGTTGCATTTGTATGTGCACTAACATAATGAGATGTTGCATTACAAGTTTAAATTCACTACTCTTGTTTGATTGATGATTGCTAGAAATAAAACTTGAATGATGCTTTGAATTCTAGTATAGAGTTTTTATTTTCTTGTGGTATCTAGACATATAATGTGATCTCATGAGGTATCTTGAGTTTTTGATGTATGTCTAGCTACATTGGTGCTAAGGATGGTATATTGGCAACTCCGATTGGTATCACGCTTCAAAGGTCCATTCTATATACCTTAGCATCATTTTGGTAGTAATAAATCTCCCAAAATTCCAATTCATGCATACGTGCAAACTTGAACCAAACTCATGGAAGCACATATGTAGGCGGAGCTAGTACTACCAAAATCGAAATTGAAATGTTTGTCCAACCTTGTCTCATGATTAAAATGCTTTGGACAAGCAATTCAAGTTCATTATGATTTCATTTCATATCTTTGTAATGGTTGTCATCAATTACCAAAATGGGGGAGATTGAAAGCCCAAGTTTAGTTTTGGTAAATAATGACACCAAGTTGCTAATGCTTTGTGTTCAAGTGATTTGAGTTAGGCATAGCAACACGTTTGAAGAAGGAGCAACGTGACATGAGTGGTGGACACATGGTCATAAAGAGAGAAGGCATGAAGTGGAGATCATGGTGATGGACAAGGAGTAAAGTGATCAAGGCAAATGTATAAATATAGGATTTTGTTTTTGCCGGTCTAAGATGAGTAGAGAAGTGATTGACCAGATTTAGGATAGATAGCCGTCCTATAAAGAGGGCAAATCTTTAATTGCAATGGTTACTAGTGCCACTAAGTGTGAGTCTCATTTGCATAACCTAGCGCTTAGTGACGTGCTGAGTTGCATGAGAAAGCCTATAAAAATATTTGTGAAATCCTAACACACATGCACATGGTGGTGTACACTTGGTGGTGTTGGCACATTTGCAAAGGAGAAGGTGTTATAGTTGATTTTGATCAACTTGGAGAAGAGAGAGAGGCTTTTCGGTGTTCTCCAGACATTAGGATGGCTTTTAGATTGAAATACTGCTTTGATCCATTATGACTTGGATTGAGTATCCATATGGATTGTATAGCCCTCTCAGTAAGCTTTCCAAAATGGCTAAGATCATCGAATTCGGAGTTCGAAGCTAAAAGTTAGCAACCTAACAAGGTTTGAGATGGTGCTGAGAATGCAGGACCGGAAGTTCTGGTGGAACATCCGGTGGGACTTCCGGTGCCTGACCGGAAGTTCCGATCAGCCTGACAGGAAGCTCCGGTTGTCCTGTGAGAGATGCGCTCGCGTTTGAGAAAACAATTCCGGTGTCTGACCGGAAGTTCCGGTCCATGACAAGAAGTTCCGGTCCATAACCGGAAGTTCTGGTCCATGAATGGAAGTCTGCATAGGAGCCTTTGCGCATGGCCTCGCGTGTCAGGATTCACTTCCGGTCTCTGACCGGAAGTTCCGGTGGAACTTTCGGTGGGTTTGAGTCTCTCACAGCGGTCAGATCTGCTTGGCTACAACGGTCAGATCTGCTTGGATCGTGGCTTCAACGATTAGATCTGGTCGGACCGGAAGTTCCGGTCCCAGGCACTGGAACTTCCGGTGCCACACTATAAATACTCGTTTCCCTTGTTTCTAACCGGGCACTTCCCTTAGAACACATTTTCTGACTTCCGATGGCTCTTCCAAAGAGTAGAGAAAGCTCTCCCCTCCTCCTCTCTCACTCCCAAAGCTTTGTGCTCCATTCAAGTGAGAGATTGAGCTCTAGTGATAGATCTGGGAGCTTCAAGAGCATCTCTTCCCTCTCCTTTCCATCCCCATAGCTTGGTGCTCTTTGGTGAGAGGATTTGGGAAACCCTAGTGTTGTGCATTTGTGATTTCATTCTTGTGGCACTAGGTGGTGATTGCAAGTGTGGATTTCTTGTTACTCTTGGGTGTTTCCCGACGCCCTAGATGGCTTGGTGCAAGGGAGGTGTTGAGCTCGTGATTGGAGATTGTTTCGAGCCTCACCAAGTGATTTGTGAGGGGTTCTTGAGCCTTCCCCGCGGGAGATCGCAATTGGCTACTCTAGTGGATTCCTCGTGGCTTGGAGGATCCCCATCTTGTGAGTGGATGTGCGGCACCCGCTGAGGGTTTCGCTTTGGATTGCCAATTAGCTCGTGATCCATCAAGTGGGTGTATCGCCACAATGAGGACTAGCTTGCCGGGAAGCAAGTGAACCTCGGTAAAAAATCTTGTGTCATATCTTGCCGAGGACTCTCTTGTGATTGTGAGTGATTGGTTGGATATATCTCTACCCTACAACGTTGGTATAACAATCACTCTCCACTCCTCTACTTACATGTGTTTAGATTTCTTGCTAGACTTGTGTAGGTGGCTTGCATAGCTTAGTTGTGCTTGTGCTAGAATAGCTTCGCCTTTTGTTTTACTAACCAACTTGTCTAGTTGAAGTTTGTAGAATTTTTAAATAGGCTATTCACCCCCCTCTAGCCATTTGGACCTTTCACAACTCCTATACTTAATGCAACAATACATATATAACATATATTCTCAATTGCATTCAAAAGTAGTGGGAGACTTATAATGCTCCGGGGCTTGCCTGGGATCAATACGGAGTCAGTTCAGTTAGTTGCTCCGTCTTGGTGATATCTAAGGTTACAACACTTGTTTAGTCCTTCCACCTTCGGGATGGGTCCACCCAACACCATCTTCTGGTTTGTTCCCACACCAAGACCTTCACGTGATTCATCTAGCGCACCTAGATGAGATGCAAGATGCAAGTGCATGAATATAAAGAATAATAACACAACATGCATCACATAAAAGTATGCAAGACACAGGCATCTAAAGTTATTTAGCTAACATCACACAACCAATTATATAGAGCAAACATATCAATCATGACACAAGTTTAACAAGTTTACAAGTGTATTACTTAGTCACCATTAAAGACATGAATCATACTTAGATCACACAAAGTAAAGCAATCAAGCATTCATGTATTTCAGCAATTCTGGACATACATGCAACAACTCAATAAATAAATCATAATTGGAGTTATACAACTCCAAAAACTATGCAATAGGACATTCTGGAAAGATTATCAAATTATCTACAATTCATATTTAATCATATTAGCATGATTAACAAGTTAACCAAGTCAAACATGCATGACCATATAATCTGGTCCAGAAACTTCCAGAGAACAAGCATTTCAAAGGATGAATTTCATACTACTGTAACTCATAAACCACTTATCTGAATGATATGAAACTTTACCACAAGATATATTTGTAAGTTATCTACATCTTTTCTATATACAAGTTCAACAGCAAATATCATTTATATCATGGAATTAATTGCATAAATAAAACTGTTCATGCTGCCAAATAGTAGAAGTACAATTACAAACAGAAAACTGATAGACAATTCAAGGAAGCATAACTGGAGTTGTAGACCTCCAGTAAACATGATTCTTACCTTTTTGGAAATCTTATAAAGTTATCTACAACTTCCTTAATAACATCTAAAGATGATTCCACAGTTAACAAGGTCAATTAACCCCATAAAGACATCTCTGTCCAAAACATGGACAGAATCTGTCATGCCACATTAAACAGCTATAACTTGAGGTTCACATGTCCATAATTTATAATTATGTAGTTTCTAGAAATACTAAGAAATTGTGAACAACTTGGTTATAAACATCTAGAGCTAAATCTATCACTAACACGGTCTTACATTACAAACAATGCAATCCTGTCTGGGCTTAGACAGAAACTGGAAGAGCACTTTAAACAACTATAACTAAACATGTGCTTAACCAAAAATTGTGCTATTTATCTTTGTGGAAAGTTCATGAAAAGTACTAAAACTTATATATTTTCATCCAGGCAAGATTCGCAACTTAACTGAGCCAAACAAAACAAACATGCAGATCCACTCAGAATAGGAGCAAAGCAACAAAGGGCATTTGTTATTTTTATAACTCTTAATCTATCAATCCTAAATTCATGAATCTTTTACCTGACATCAAACATCATATGAAAAGCATGTCACAATATTTTCACATTTAATGGAGCAATACTACAGCAGTTATGAAAAAGACAATTATAACAAGAAATTAAAACCTAACTGCATAAATCTATTTTTACGACTAAAACTTCAAACTAAACCATACCATTTTATAGATCTAATGCATAGAGAATTTCATAGGGATTCCAAAAAGTCCATATTTTCTATTTTACGAATTTTCTATGAATTACTATGCATTTCCGAAATTCACCCAGAAATCTGCTAAAACAAAAGAAAAAGAAAAACACTTTTACCTCGGGAACCCTGAGTTTTCCACAAATCAAGCCGCAGTCTAGACGCACTCTGTGGTTCACATCTGGAACCCTGTGTTGTTTCATATTCTAACTAGAGGTCCCTGGTCGCCAGGACCTGGCCGGCTGAGGCCTCGTCGGGGACGATGGAGGGGTGGGGAAGCAATAGGAGGCTTGCCCGCATCCTCCACACCACTCAGCTTGGCCCGAGCCACTCTCAGACGGCCTGGCCATGAAGCTTCGCTTCCTGTCCATGGCGGACAGCGGGACTAGAGCGAGGAGAGAGGCAAGGGAGCTGGACGTCCACAACAGAAGGGTGGGGAGCGCTCTCTGGCTTCACAGACCGTGAGAGGGGCAGCAGGGGTTCATCAATGGAGGTGGGGGCGCTGTGCATGGTGGACACGTCCAGGACACGCGTTTCCCTTTGACGCATTTCGCCGAGCATGTAGCGTGCAGCGAAGTAGGGAAGGTGGGACGAATTGGACCTTGGGCCAAAAATGAAGTTTGCTCATCTCGCTGTGCACTACAACTTTGATTCAGGATGCTCAGTCATTAGACCAACAGATTAGAAGATAATTAGATGCCAAGTCACGAGTGTCAACGTATTGATGGTGATTAGCAAAACCAAGAATTGATGGTCCAAACCGTGTCAAACATCGATGCAGCTTTTTACATGACCTTCTCCAAGTAATTGTCCACCACTTTTATTCTTGGACCAACTTTAGTTGCTTAACAAAAACATGAGAACGCGGCATGCCAACGGGTCGATGTCCGTTTAGCGATAAAATAACTTTTTTCTGTTTTGGGAGCTACTTTTAGATATCCAAATGAACTCCAAATTTGATGATACTTGATCCAATGCTTTCATCAAGAAGAGTACTCCAACTCATATTAAGGAATATAATTGAGTTCCATATGAATTTGGATAATAAAATGTCACAAAGAAGCTAACTTGCTGCTATCACTTTCCAGGGACTTAGAATTATTGCTCAGGGATAAAAAGCAGCAGCTGATTCGAAATTGGAGCCTCTGTTTGAACTATTTGCAAGCTGATTTGGTTCTTGACCCTTTAATAAAGTTTCTTCTACAGAAGCAAAACTATGACTTTCATTTAGGGTCAAACCTCATAACTACAACAGAAGTCAATGTTTCACTTTGGTCAAAGCAGTAACCCGATAAAGCTCCAAATAGGGTTTTAGGCCAATTGAAGCCTTTTCTTGACATAAGCTCAACATGAACCCTTCATGACTTTTGTTGTATAATTCATCTAGTGTCATATGAGAAAGTTTGGAAGGTTTGGTTCATGACCCATGATTCTATTTCCTTAATAGAGCCATTCCAACAAGGATGTAACTTATCATTTCATGTGACTTCTTGATTCCAAACTTCAACAAACTTTTCGAGGCACCAACATAGATTGGGATGGATATGAGACACATGAAAACAGTTCCACTAGCATTATCCAAGTATACCTTTTAATAAGGGCCTATATGTAAGTAAAGGTGCATCATCCAAGTCCAAGTTAGGGCTTACTTTGATAAGTTGGCTGTGACCTCTTTGTTACCATTTAGCTTGTCATGTTTGAGCTCAAACCTAGTACTTAGCAAGTGACAAACACCTGGGGTGTTACAATGATGTAGTCCGATTCATGCTATCTATGCTGATTATGAGTGGTAGAATCGGCAAATGGATTTTGGCGCTGTCTGAATTTGATCTACGTCATGAATCGGCTAAGGCAGTTAAGGGACATATTATGGCTGATTTTGTGACTCAACATTGCGGTGTAGTGGGGACTTTGAAAATTGTTCCTTGGACGCTCTTCTTTGATGTATCCACATGCGACCGTGGGGCAGGAATCGGTATAGTGCTAATTTCTCCTCGGGGAAAGAAGTATGAGTTCTCTTTGCCGATTGTTGCTACATCAATGAATAATCAAGCCGAATACCAAGCTCTAATCAAAGGGTTAGAATTGTTAAAAAAAAGTTCATGCCGATGCTGTTGAAATCTTCGGTGATTCTATGCTTGTTATAAATCAATTGGCTGGGAGTTATGAATGCTGAAGCGAGGTTTTGGTAACCTATTATGAAAAGAGTATGCAACTATTGAAGGAATTCAAGGATTTTCGATTAGAGCATGTTCCTCAATTACATAATGAGGAGGCTAATCGGTTGGCTCAGCATGCCTCGGGGTATCAACCTATCTTAAATGTGTTAAATGCCGATGATTGGAGAAAGGAAATCATTGATTACCTGAAAAATCCACCTAAAAAGGTTGAGAGGCGTGTTAGGTTTCAGGCTACCAAGTATGTGCTCCTTGGGGAAGAATTATATTATCGCAAGATGGAGTTTTGCTCAAGTGCTTAGGTGTTGATGAGGCTAAAAGCTTAATGGGTGAAATCCATGAAGGAGTGTGTGGAGCACATCAGTCGGTTTTTAAGATGAAATGGATGATCAGAAAAAATGGGTATTATTGGCCGACTATACTTGAGGATTGCTTTAAATATTTCAAAGGATGTCAAGAATGTCAGAGATTTGGTAATATTCAAAGGGCACCCGCATCGGCCATGAATCCTGTTATTAAGCCTTGGCCGTTCCGGGGATGGGCTATTGATCTAATCAGCCAGATTTATCCACCATCAAGCAAGGGGCATAAGTTCATTGTTGATATTTGGGAACGCAATAAGGAATTGATCCGCAAGCGCACGGATATTGGTGAGCACTTCACCTGGGAGGTTATCCAGAGTATCATATTTATTTTTTTATCACTAGGAGAAAGAGTGCATCTGACTAACCTGGTCTATTACTACTAACCCTTTAGGCAACAAAGAATGTTTCTCGATGTGAGTGATAAATAGAGAAGACTACAACCTAATCTCCTTCTAACCTTGGTAAGGATGATCTACTGTTCTATTGGGGAGGCTAACGGAATCTAGACACCACAAAGGATGTTCAACCCGCACCTATAATCCCTATCCTTCCTGCTAACGAGATATGGTCTGCAAAGGTAACTCGGAAATGTCACGTTCCTCGCTACTACCACGGTCTAGCTAGTCAGGGAATATCTATGAGTATCCTAGCTTAAACACCACGTCTAGGCTAGAGATGATTACTCTAAACTCTACGCGAAGAGATTAAAATAAACTCATAAACCAAAAGAACAATAAAACAAGAACTTACTAGAATTTAGAAGTCGAAATACTGAAGAATCCTAGGAGCAAGCCTCGGGTTAGGAGAACTTGATCCCGCATGTACAAGCTCGGAGTAGACACCGACAGGCCGGGCTTCCTCCAATCTACACCTCCACTCTATCTCTCTCAATCTAGTAGAAACTAGAAGATCTATTTCTACTCACATTGGTTGCTAAGCGTAGAAAGAAATTTTATTTAGAGAAGAGGTTTTCCTTCGAGGGCTCTCCTCAACTCTATGATAAACTTGTCTTCTCCAGGGGCCAGGGGGTCTGGTTTTATAGTCCCCTCAAGTGAACGTGAGCCACTGGATCAAATCGACATCGATTGCATGGTTATCCTTGATCCTTCAGGTCGGTGGAACGTCGTGTGCGAAAAGAGTCCCGATTGGAGTACAGAGGGGGCGGGCGCCTAGGTCCTCAGGGCGGGCGCCCTGGGCCTGGCCCCTTTCGACCTCTGCTTCGTTCTTGTGGCTTCTAGAGTCTTATAGATGGTAGAAAATTGCGCGGTGCGTTGATATCTCTATGTAATCCTGACATGTGGGTCTTTCTTCCTTATTTCCTGATAACCCCCTGCAGAAACAGATAAACAACAAAACTCGTGGAATTCTGTCAGATCAAACCCTAATTTTAGGTGTTATTTGTATATTGGTCCTTTCTCTTGTTTATTTGATAATTAAAATTGATACATAAGAACCGTCAACATTCATCTTAGTTGCCACTGATTATTTTACTAAGTGGGTTGAAGCTATTCCTTTGAAGAAAGTAACATCGGCTAATATTGTTGATTTTGTGAAACAACATATTGTTTACCAATTTGGTATTCCTCAGACAATCACTATTGATCAGGGTACTATGTTCACATCGGGAGAGTTTGATGAATTTGCAATTGGTATGGGGATTAAAGTGTTGAATTCTTCTCCTTATTATGCTCGAGCCAGTGGATATGCCGAAGCGTCTAACAAAGGAATTATTAAGCTCATCAAATGAAAGATTGAAGAATATCCTAGGAGGTGGCATGCATTGTTGAATGAAGCTTTGTGGTCATATCGGATGGCGTGTCATGGATCGACCAAAGTTTCACCTTATCAATTAGTGTATGGACACGATGCAGTGCTGCCATGGGAAATTAAGACTGGGTCTAGGCAAATATCTTTTCAAGATCAATTGGCTGCCGATGACTATGCTACTTTGATGAAAGATGTGTTAGATGATTTGGAGGGCATCGGCTGAGAGCTTTGATAAGTATAGAAGAAAATAAAAAGAGGGTTGCTAGGTGGTATGATAAAAAGGTAAAAGCTAAGGAGTTTGTCAATGGAGATTTGGTATGGAAGTTAATTTTACCGATTGGGACTAAAAGTTCGAAGTTTGGAAAATGGTCTCCTAATTGGGAGGGTCCTTATCGGATAAATCGGTCTGCTCCTGGTAATGCTTACATTTTGGAGACTCTCAAAGGAGTTGATTTTCCTAGAGCATTAAATGGAAAATATCTAAAGAAGTATTACCCAAGCATATGGGTTGATGCATAAGAGTTTAAGTGCCGATAACACTCCTATCGGCTGGATGAAATGTATCTGGGGTTTCGCATGATGTTTCCAAAAGTGCCGATAACAGTCCTATCAGCTAGACTGGAATGATCCAAAGTATTCTAAGGACGAAATAAAATAAGGCGCCGATGAGGGGCTCATACATTCAGTAAAGCTTGGATGGCCGATATGGCACGCAGGCAGATTTGATCGGCTTCTTCTATCTCGCAGATGTCCTCATCGGCAGAACCCTCCACTAGCTTTAGCTTCTTCTTCATCTGCAGCGCCTTGCGGGCTTGGGTGTTCCATTCCTGCTCGAGAGTCTTGACCATATCACGCAGCTCACTTTCTTCTTGCTGAGCTTGAGACAGGGCTTCCTCCACTTGCTTGAGCTCGGCTAACAAGACTTCCCTTCTTGCCGAAAGGTCAGAAATCTTCTGCTTCAGTGTTTCCCCTCAGGACTGCAGGATGCTGATGCTCTTGTATTTCTCATCGGCAAGGCGCTTCAATTTCATTATCTCTTCTGAAAGATGGACATGGGTGGCTCTATCGGCAAGACGCTGGGTAGCCTTTTGGTACTGGAGCTGATAGCTCTCCAAGTGTGCAGCTTGGAAAAGAATCTCCTCGGCATCGGTTGGAATTTGACCACGAAGAGTCTTGAACAAGGCTTTGGCCGGGTCGAAGTCATCGACCAACTAAGCAGTGTCTTGGTGTAACAGGGCCAGTAGATCCTCTAGCTTGGCTTTGACTTCTGCCGATGAGATCCCTATTGCTTGAGAAGAGCTTGCTTCCTCGCCTTCATCATCAGAAATCTCAATGGCGAAGGAAAATAAGCTATCCGGAGAGTCCTGTTCCTGAAGACAAGACAAAGATAAGTTATTTGATGATTGAATGTTGGTAATAAAAGGATGGAAATCAGATAACTTACTTGCTTCAGAGCTATCTCACGCCTCTGGCCGGTTGATGCCGTCGATACCACAGGTTGATCGGCTGGAGTTGCCGATGGAACGATGTCAACTGAGAAATAACGAGAGTGATTATAATTTGAAAAAATAAATCCATCGGTAATAGTTTTATGGTCAGTATTTTACCTTTAGGAGATGCAGTACTTGTCTGCTCTGGGGGAACAACCGATGATATGATTGGATCCGCTGGATCGGCAGTCTGCTCGAGCACATCGACTGGTGCTTCTTGTGGCTAAGGTACTAGTTGAGGAGGAGGTGCTGATTGAGGGGGTGATGGTGCTTGCTGCGTCTGGGTTTCTGGTGAAGACGGAGACGATTCCACATGAATCGGTGACACCGAATGAGGAGGAGAAGGCGGTGCTGTCTTCTGACATTTTGGTTGTGACTTGGTGCTCTTGGGGTCTTTTCTCTTGACTTGACTGGACTGGGGGGCATCGGCACTTGCTTTGGTACTTCTGGTCTTTGCCGATTGCCAGTCTATTGTTGCAACAAGCAAGATTACATGAGTCCAGTATGAAAGAATAATTGATGAAAATCATGTTAAAAGATAAAAGTTACCGATGAGGTTCCCACAGCAGCCGATGTATCCTGAAAAGACTATTTAGGCATAGAATGGAATCGGTATAAATCGAGGAAATCAAAGATTTACCTTGAAGGCTTGTGCCAAAGTAGCAACGGCAACTGTTGGAGATGTCTTCAACCGCCTGGTGGTTATCTTTTTAAAACGCACGTTTCGGTGCATTAGAGCTGCTAGGCTTGGTGCGTTATTGCCGATCAGAGAAATCAAGCCTGATGGAAGGAGATCGATCGGCTTTCCACTCCTGCTGACTGTTGGTGGTGGGTTGTCAACCTGTTCAGAGGAGAGAAAGTGAGTTACCGATAAGGATAATAGTAACAAAAGAATTGAGGTATCGGTTGGAGACTTACGGTGTTTTTGGGGACCTTATACTTGGGGTCGATCATACTGTGGTATGCCAAAGCCGATGTGCAGAATAGGTGTTCCTTCCACTCTTCCCACCATTGCTTGTACATCTGAGTAATGAAGAGAGTCGGGATCCAGGCCGATAGATCAATATCTGATGTATCGACATTTGGTGGAAGCTGGGCTATCCTGATCCATTCAAGACCACTAGTTATGGTTTCTCTTGGCTTCAGCACATCGGCATAGCAGAGTCCAATCGACAACTGGTCAAAAGCTAGTTGGTGAGCCAGTGCCGACGGGTTATAGAACTCATAGGTGGGGTTGGAAGTTTTCCCACTGCCAAAGAAATTCACTGGTATGGCCCTTGGAGAAATAATTGCCATCATCAGGTCATGGTCCTTATTAAGGGAATCATCAAAAGGGTGGAAAGTGAGCAGGAATCTGGTTTCTGGATCCTCGTAAGGCATCCATGCTCGCTGATCTTTGGCAAGGTCCTCATAGAGAGTTTGGAAGAATCGGCTGAGCTGGTCTTCATTGCCACCAGTACCAGGTAAAACTATGGCAGCTTCGCCATAGTTCAGAGGTGATAATTAATCTCTTCATCATCTAATTCATAATCTTCGGCAATGTCTCTGGGAAAACGCTGTGCAAAGAGGTCAAATCCGAGGCGTTTGTGCATGTGAACACTGAGCCACATGTTGATGAACCACCAAGGCCCTCCTATGTTGCCGATGGGTTGACTCAATAGAAGCTTCTCGGTTACTTGGTGAAGGATATGGTAAACGGAGCCTAACAAGTATCGGCCAAGGGGGAAGCGACCGTCGTTGGCTAGTTTTTCTGCTGCCGATAGATAAACAGAAGTCGGACATGCCGACCGGCTGCAAAATACAAATTTATCAAGCCACATATTCAGAAAGATGGCATGTTCCCTTTGCCCAACTGCTCCTATCTTTCGGTACTTCTGAATGTACCCTGACCAACCGCCGATGTTACGAGTTTCTACCTTAGAACTAGGCTTACTGTCAAACAGATGGCTATCATCGGCACTTGCTATTTCCAGACTAGTAAGCATAAGTACATCGGCAAGGGTAGGAGAAGCAGGGCCATGGCCAAACACAAAAGCATTGAGAGTATCTGACCAAAAATACAAAGCTGCTATCAACAGTGATTCGTTTCTCTCCATATCGGCAATGGATAGCCTAATGCACTGGTCTAATTTTCGCTCACCCCATTGAACTTCATTGGAGTTGCCGATTCTCAGGAACCAATCTTTCCACCCCTTGGTAGAACTCAGCCAGAAACGAAAAGTGTCTTTCCACAGATCTAAAGAGAAGTTTTTAGCTCTAAAAGGGATCCTATTTGTCTCTACATTTATCAAATCGGTAGGATCTGGGTTTCCCAATGGGCCAAGGCATTGGAAGTGGGGTTGATCGGTTGGAATCACAATCTTATCGGCCAATTGCTAAAGGGTTTGAAGGTTGAAAGAACAGAAAAGAAAAAGGGGTACTCAGTAAGTGGATTTGCAGAGAAAAAGGAGTACAACAAGAATATGGTAAAAAGAAGAAATGGGGTGTTAAGTTGACCTCAGGGACGATGAAGTTGATGGCCATTTCTTCCTGGGAGGAGGAAAGAATCGAAGACTCGAAGAATTATTGGAGGAGATCCTTGCCGGAGTTCTTGAAGTTCTCGAGCAGTGCCGCCGCCAGGAAGGTGGGTTTGAGGCTGTAGAATGATAAGATGGGGAAGAGTACTGGAGAAGGAAGTATTTATAGGACAAAGAGGGTAGGGGAAATCTGACTTATCTCTTCGCCGTATCCATGAAATCCGGGGGTGTTCAGGTGGATATGGCAACTATTCGCACGATAATCAAGGGATTGCGCAGGTGATTTGACAGCAAGCGGTCATGATTTTGGAGATATCTTACTGTGCAAGATCTCCTGGTCGGTTCATTGGTAGTCTTCTCTAACGAAAATGTTGCCGATGAACGTATATTAAGGGGGTTCGGTTCGAGAAGTTGGGGAATTCGGGGTACCTGCTGTAAGACCGGGCTGAGGTTGTTTGGATTTGGTAATTAATTGCTGACAGAAAGGGATAATTGCGGAAAGGCGTCATTACTGGGGAGAATTTCGAAGCATTAATGATTTTATACTCCAAAATTGGGGGCATGTGTTGACACCGTTTTTTGGACACATATCTTTGGACGTGTATCTAGAGTTGATGAGGTGTAAATCGGTAGGCAGAGAGGTGGTAACTAAGTTCGTAGAGGAGTTGCCGATGAAGGTTGATGCCGATGAGAAAACGACAAGATATAGCCAAGTCCAGGAGCGGTGATGGATCCGTGGCGATGACTAGTGCTGGTGGTTGCCGATGACTAATGTTGATGGTTGCCAATGGCCACAGAAGGTGATTCGCCGATGAATACAGAAGAAGGCGTGAGGATTAATGGTCACATGGTGATAGTGTGCCGATCGGTTCTGAAAGATAATTTAATGTTTTCCATAGTTGTTGGAGTTTGTTTTGTATACGGATTCTATTTAATTTGGAATTCGAGTCCTGGTCGTGTCTGATTGTAACCCTTTTGGACAGGGTATAAATATAGACTCTGCGGCAATGTAATGGATATACACAATCAATCAAACACAATTTTTTACATATAGCATCTATTTTTTCGACTACTTCGTCATCCTGCAAATTTTTCATTTTACTATGAGTTCTTTAGAATTCTTCGAGTAAACCTCGGCGAGTTCTCGAGTTCTGCCTGAATACCTCTTGGCCGTGACATCCGGGAGCATCGCTGTTGTCGGGGCCAAAGTGTTCGAGTTACCACCTTTGTCGACTGTAAGGTCAAATCGGCTGGCACGCCTTAACGTTTGAATCGGGTATTACCCCTTTGTGTTTGCAGATCTACTTTTGCACCAACACTGAGTTCCTGTCCACTCAGCCATGAAATCTGCTAAAACTTAAGATTTTATGGCCTTCTGAGGCTCGTAGGTGATTCCATCACCCATGAGCTCTATAGCCCACTCAGCAATTCTGCCATTAGCCTCTCGGTTTTGGATCACCTCTCCCAAAGGGAAAGATGAGACTACAGAGGTGGGACGAGACTCAAAGTAATGGTGGAGCTTACGTCGGGCAAGCTTACGTCGGGCTAGGACTACCGCATAGAGTAGTTTTTGAATTTGGGGTATCGGGTCTTAGTGTCGGAGAGTACTTCACTAACAAAGTACACCGGTCTTTGGACCGGTAGGGCATGCCCCTCTTCCTTCCTTTCGACCACGATAGCTGCACTGGCCACTTGATCAGTGGTTGTGACGTAGTGGCTCCCCCTCGTCGGGGGGCACTAAGATGGGAGGGTTGGTGAGCAAAGCCTTGAACTTGTCAAGGGATTCTTGGGCCTCAGGGGTCCAGGAAAAGTGCTTGTACTTTCTAAGGAACATATATAGGGGCAGCCCTTTCTCTCTGAGGCGGGAGATGAAGCAGCTGAGGGACGCAAGGCACCCCATGACTCTCTATACCCCTTTTAGGTTACGGATTGGGCCCATGTTTGCAATGGCCGAGACCTTTTCGGGGTTGGCCTCGATCCCTCACTCAGAGACTATGAACCCAAGGAGTATGCCTCGGGAGACCCCAAAAACATATTTCTCAGGGTTCAGTCTGATTCCCTTAGCCCTAAGGCATCGGAATGTTTCATCTAAATCGGCCACAAGGCCACTTGCCTTCCTAGAATTGACTACGATGTCATCCACGTAAACCTCTACCGTTTTGCCTATGAGGTCTCTGAAGACCTAGAGCATACATCGCTGGTATGTAGCCCCCGCATTCTTAAGGCCGAATGGCATGGTTACGTAGCAAAACATTCCGAAAGGGGTGATGAAAGAGGTCACGAGTTGGTCAGACTCTTTCATCTTGATTTGGTGGTACCCGGAGTATGCATCAAGAAAAGACAAAGTTTCACATTCCGTAGTAGAGTCAACTATTTGGTCAATATGAGGTAATGGAAAAGGATTCTTAGGACACGCTTTATTTAAACTAGTATAGTCTACACACATCCTCCATTTCCCATTTTTCTTTTTGACTAATACAGGGTTAGCTAACCACTCGGGATTGAATACCTCCTTGATGAACTCGGCCGCCAGCAGCTTGTGGATCTCCTCCCCGATGGCCCGACGCTTTTCGTCGTCGAATCGGCGCAGGCGCTACTTCACGGGCTTGGAGCCGGCTCGGATGTCTAAGGAGTGCTCGGCGACTTCCCTCGCTATGCCTGGCATGTCTGAGGGACTCCACGGAAACACGTCGGCGTTAGCATGGAGAAAGTCGATGAGTACTGCTTCAAATTTGGGGTCGAGGCTCGAGCTGATCCTCAATGCCTTGCCTTCGGAGGCCTCGGGGTCAAGGAAGATGAGCTTGGTCTCCTCCGCCAACTCGAAGCTCCCGGCGTGACGCTTGGGGTCAGGGATGTCCTAGTCGATGCCGCTGAGGCTGGTGATGATGGAGAGTGACTCGGCCAGAGCCTCGGCCTGCTCAATGCAGTCTATGTCGCATTGGTAGGCATGCTGGCTCGTCGTGCTGACGGTGATGATGCCATTTGGGCCTGGCATCTTGAGCTTGAGGTAGGTGTAATTGGGGATGGCCATGAACTTGGCATAGCATGGTCTCCCCAGAATTGCGTGGTAGGTTCCAGGGAACCCGACCACGTCAAAAGTAAGGACTTCCCGCCTGAAGTTGTCGTGAGTCCCAAAGCAGACGGGCAGATCGATTTGGCCGAGGGGATGGGCATGATGCCCTGGCACCACTCCATGGAATGGTGGTGCATCATTCCTTAGCTGAGACTTACTGATTCCCATGAGGGCCAGGGTCTCAGCGTAAAGAATGTTGAGGCCGCTGCCTCCGTCCATCAACACCTTGGAGAGGTGGGTCTCGGCGATGATGGGGTCGACGATGAGTGGATAGCTCCTGGGATTCGGGATCCGATCCGGGTGATCCTGTCGATCAAAAGTGATGGCGCTCTCTGACCACTTGAGGTATGAGGGCGCTGCTGTGCTAACCGCACAGACCTCTCGGAGCTCGCGCTTCCTTTGACTCACGGTGAGGCGAGCCACGCGTCTGTCGATGAAAGCTAGTCGGCAGTCTACCTTGGGGTATACCCACGGTAGTAGTTTATCGGTAGACGGTGCGCAAACTACGAACTCAATGGTGACGCAAGACACGAACAAGCTTTTTATCCAGGTTCGGCCACCGTGTGGGCGTAATACCTACGTCCTGCGTCTGATTGTATTGGATTGAGAATAATGTGTCTTAGGGGGGTCCCCTGCCCCTCCATATATAGTCCGGAGGGCAGGGCTACAGATCTGGAAATTAATCCTAGTCGGTTACAATTGCCATAGATAGTTCGATATCAGTTCCTATTCTAACCGACTAGAATCCTGCTTGATATCCACGTCTTGTTTCCTTGCGTGAAACTTCGAGCTGTCGGATCAAGCCTCGAACTTGTCTCGTAATGGGCCAAGCCTCCTGGCCCAAGTCTAACCGTAAGGGTATAGGGGTTTATACCCCCACAGCTAGTCACCGAGCACCATGTATTGTGAATGTAACACGCCGTCTTGAGCTTCTTCGACCCGTGAGGCTTGACGTCTTTAATGAGCAGGAAAGTCGCCCAAACAATTGCAACGATATTTCGATCGGCTCAAAAGACTATTGATCATCATTGTCATCGAAGAGGCAGGTTGTTCGAAGAATGCATGGTGCTCTCAATTAAAAAAGATTTCTTTCCTGGTGAAGTGTGCCCACTTTATTTTTCTGAAAAGTATAGCCTTTCAAAAAGCAAGCATATTCACCGCAAGGTGAAGTGTGCCCACTTAGTCCCCAATCCTGGTAGTAGGTGACGTAGGCACGTGGTGCCAGGGTCAAAAGAAAAGTCCTCAAAGAAATTCTGAAACTGAGATGCATCGCCAGATGCATCGTACCGATGTAGTCCCCGAGCTTGCTGGAAGGCGAAGTATGAGCCTTGTAGCAAGGTCTAAAAAATTAAAATTATCCAGTCCCCGAACATCTCATGCTCGTTGGCCAGACTTATCAACCAGTCCCCGAGCGTGTAGGGCATGGTAATTGATGCATACCTAGATTTCCAAACTGGCAGACTGGTCGACCAGTCTCCGAGCATACGGTGCTAGGTGGTCGGTGCAGTCCCCAGATCTCCAAACTGGCAGACTGGTCGATCAGTCCCCGAGCATACTGTACTCGGTGGTCGGTGCAGTCCCCATATATCCAAACTGGCAGACTGGTCGACCAGTCCCCGAGCATACGGTACTCGGTGGTCGGTGCAGTCCCTAGATATCCAAACTGGCAGACTGGTCGACCAGTCCTCGAGCATACGGTACTCGGTGGTCGGTGCAGTCCCCAGGGACGTTGGTCATCCACCAATTTGCGTCTGTTATTTTGAAAAAAACGTCTTATCACGAAAATGGGTGATGTGACGAGACCTCCTGACGCATTGTCAGATGGCTGCATGAAAAGGTGCGCCTGGTGACTGTACAGCCGCTCTTTGCACGGTTCAAGATAAGGAAAACATTAATTAAGAAAAAAGGTCGCCGTGTTAACTGCCGATAATTATCGAAAACCAAAACGCCGCATCCGCCGTTGGGTCCGCTCATTTCCCAAGAATGCGGGAAGTGGGAGGGGTGGAGTTGTTGGTTATAAAAGCTTGACCTTGCCCCCCGTATTGCTTACCCTGCCATTGCCTTCAAGCTTTCCACTCTTGCCTTCTGCAACCTCCATCAGTCCACCCAGCTCGCATCCATTTCCCCAGCGTCAATGGCGAAGAGCGACTCCAAGAAGAGGGTTGAACTGATGGCTAAGGAGTGGAAGAAGTCTCGGAGCAGCGTGAGGTCCCTCAACGACCTCGTCGGCATGGGGCTACAGCACAGCCAAGAGCTCGGCGGCTAGAGGGCGCCAGAGGGGGAGAGTGTTGATATTTGGTAACGCAATTAGAAAATGATCCGCAAGCGCACGGATATCGGTGAGCATTTCACCCGGGAGGTTATCCAGAGTTATCGTATTTATATTTTTACCACTGGGAGAAAGGGTGCATCTGACTAACCAAATCTATTGCTACTATCCCTTTAGGCACAAAGAATGTCTTTCGATGTGAGTGATAAATAGAGAAGACTGCAACCGTAGTCTCCTTCTAACCTTGGTAAGGATGATCTACTGTTCTAATGGGGAGGCTCACGGAATCTAGACAACACAAAGGATGTTCGACCCGCACCTATAAACCCTATCCTTCCTGCTAACGAGATGTGATCTACAAAGGTAACTCGGAATTGTCACGTTCCTCACTACTACCACGGTCCAGCTAGTCAGGGAATATCTATGAGTACCCCAGCATAAACACCACGTTTACGCCAGCAATGATTACTCTAAACTCTACGCGAAGAGATTAAAGTAAACTCATAAACCATAAGAACAATAAAACAAGAACTTACTAGAATTTAGAAGTCGAATTACTGAAGAATCCTAGGAGCAAGCTTCGGGTTAGGAGAACTTGATCCCGCAGGTACAAGCTTGGAGTAGACACCGACAGGCCGGGTTTCCTCCAATCTACACCTCCACTCTATCTCTCTCAATCTAGTAGAAACTAGAATATCTATTTCTACCTTACATTGATTGCTAAGCCTAAAAAGAAATATTAATTAGAGAAGAGGTTTTCCTTCGAGGGCACCCCTCAATCTCTATGATAATTTCTTCATGTCTTCTCCAGGGGCCAGGGGGGTCTCCTTATATAGTCCTCCCCTTCTATGCATTTTTGGGTCGATAGGCGAGGTGGTACTATGTTTTTCTTGATCCAATAGGTCGGTGGAACATCCCGAGCGAAGAGAGTCCTGAAAGCAATCCAGCAGGGGGCGGGCGCCCAGGTCACCAAGGCGGGCGCCCTGGGCCTCGCCCCATTTCGCCTCTGCTTCGGTCTCGTGGCTTCTGGAGTCTTCTAGATGGTAGAAAATTGCGCGGTGCGTTGATATCTCTATGTAATCCTGACATGTGGGCCTTTCTTCCTTATTTCCTGATAACCCCCTGCAGAAATAGACAAACACCAAAACTCGTGGAATTATGTCAGATAAAACCCTAAGTCTAGATGTTGATTTCATTTGGATCCTTTTCTTTGTTTATTTAATAATTAAATTTGATACTTAAGGACCGTCAACAAGCTCCCCCAAGCTTACCTCTTGCTCGTCCCTGAGCAAGGATAGACTCAACAGTGGATCAGAAGTTGTTGCAATATCTTAAAGATTTGACGGTACACATGCTTTTAATTAAGATCTCATCTCTGAGTTAGAGTAAACTGTCAAGAACTAAAACTTACTTACTTTACCTTTCACCATGGGACTTGTAACCGTCACTTCTGTCTTAAGAGGTTAAAAGATAGAACAGTCTAGCCAAGTGCCATGTCTCTTATTCTTGATCAGCTATAGCTCTGGGGTTTTTGCAGATTTTCAAATAAAACTCAGAGATTCCTTGTATGACTCTCTCATATCTCTCTTTTGTGGTATTTCTGGATCCTTACCAAGGCATTGATGGTATATGCCTTCTCTCAAGATATGTGGTATTTGTGGTATAAGGCATAGTGACATTGCCTTCTCTCTCACCCTACTCTAATAAGGCTTCATATCTGGAGCTCATAGGTGGGAGATAGTTAATACATACTTATAAGACATTTATTGCACAGTCAAACCATGGATCCAGAGAAACAAATAAATAAGCCAAATCAAGATGTGCATGTGTGGCGAATGAATGGTGTATGGTGAAGATGGTAATAACAATGGTGAAAGTCTAATTCTACTTTCGCTCTTTTGAGGGGATACATACCTTCCTTGCTTTTTGAAACTTTATGAGGAGAATGAGATGCTCTCTCTCTTTTTTTTAGGTGGGTATCTTGTACCCCTAATTCTACTGTCGGACACTTGTCCATTTTTACCTCTGATCTCACTTTTTCTTTCTTTCGAGGTTCCGGGCACTTGCCCCTTTTTATTTCCTCGTTTATATATATATTTTTTTCTTCTCTTTTCTTTTCTTTTTTTTTTCAGAGCACTCATCTCTTGAGATAATATAGCAAGTGGTAGTAACCAAAATATTTGGAGGATTTATTTCACAGGGAATAACAGGGATAGGAAAATGTTTTTGACTATTCTCTCCCGGATTAGGAGTAGAATATTTTTGGGTGATTCTGGAGATGGAAATGGATGGATATATGTGGATGGTACTTCTGAAGTAGAAGTAGCATATATGAGTGAACGTGCAAGTGAGTCTTGATTTAACCACATGACAAGTTCCTAAGGGTCTACACAGCTTGACCACACTCAATGCTCATAAGCAGTAAATAGTAAATGTGTGGCTCAAAGTCTAGCAAGCATGTATATATGGTTGTGGTAGGAATTTAAACTCTCATCATACAAGAACTCATCATGCAATACTTTAAAGATTTTTCAAAGATAAAATTCTCCAGAATTCTAGCATCTCTAGGAACAGATAAACAGCAGCTCAACCTTCCCATATCACATCCGTTAACAACTTAGATTTCAGATCAAGTTTTCATCCCACAAGTTTAGATCTAGAGCAAGCTTTAAATTATAACAGTTATGTCTAAACTTGAGAGAGAACTTCAAAATTGCAAATTAGGCAGAGCAACTATTCATCATATCCATGCTAGAGTTTTATTATTAAGATTCAGATTAGCATAGCCACTTTATTTATTTATTAAACATACTAAGCAAAAGATATATATAAGCACAAAATCTTTATTTGGTTTTTCATAGTTTATGTATTTTAATATTCTAACATAATATAAGTATAAAGATAGGTAGAAATACTTAGCGAGATAAATGGGGGTGCTCTCCCCCAAGCTGAATTTTGACGTAATTTCTCTTGATGTAGCTAGCAGGTGGTAGAGGTGTATTTGAAAGTCAGCAGCATTCTGACAGCGATTAGAATGTCCTCCGTCTGCTAGTCTTCTTGATTCTTAAATTCTGTGGAGCTCAAATAGACAACAAAGCTTGTGGAACTAATTAAGTGTTAGCATAAATATCTAGCCTTCATCATGTTGAGCTTCCTTAATAAATATTATTTATTTAGCAGGATCATACACTTATTATTATTATTATTATTATTATTATTTTATATTTTTATTGTAAGATGAAAACTTATTTATTTTATTTTTATGCCACCACAGTGAATGTACTTATGGGTTTTATGTCATGAGCATACTCACATGGGGCTTACTATTTAACATTTTTATTTTCTTTTCAAGATAGCATGAACCTGATTAACTAAGCAAACTATTTAATGGAAAAGGATAACTACCAAGTTTACCTCTTGGCAAGGCGTTCGGTATTTTTAAGTCCTCCGAACAGGACTCTCTGTTTTCTCAGTCGTCCTGGGATTCGCTAGGTGGCGTAGTCGGTGATTCCGGCGGCGCCTCTCTTTGTGTATAACTATCTTCTCCCTCCACACCTGACTCGGTGCTACAGTCTCCTCAGGACAGTTCTGTTCAAGCTGTATGTCTTCAGTCTTTATCACTTCTCCTTCGCAGTCTACCCATCCGTTCTTGATGATTTGCCTCCTCTTAGTTGCGATTGCGTCGTCTTCTTGTCCTGACCTGCTTAGAGTCTTTAACTATATAGTTATGGTCAGTAAAATAGTTGCGTACCTTCTCAGAGGGGAAGTTCATGTGGACTTCTCCGGTTCCAATGTAGATGATTGCTTTGATAGTGTTGAGGAACGGTCTTCCAAGGATGGTGGGTGGATCATATTCGTCTTCTCCCATGTCAATGACCTGAAAATCATTTGGAGCTGAATATATTGGTTGTAGGGGCATGATTCCATGCAGGAGCTGATAAATGACTGCGGCCATTATGTTGTCGTCAGATCCGGTGTCGTAGAGTGTCTTCTGAAAAGAGTATCCATTGATTGCGCACTCGCTGCTTGGAACACCAGGGTCGTCCTTCTTGATCAAGAAAGGTGACTTGAGTCGACGATGTTGACCTCTTCCGACAAGGATCCAATGTTTTAAGTCTTCTGGACAAGACTTTCCACCATCTTCATCCTTTAGGTGCATCATTTGATTAGGTGTGGACCTTGACGTCTGCACCTCTTGATACAGTGTCACCCATGTTCTTCTTTGCCCAGCAGTTCCAAGTATGGTGTTGGCAATATCCTGCTCAGTGTGTTTGTGCTCATAGATCCAGGTCCTTCACTTGGTGGAGTCTGGAAGTTGTAAAACTCCTCCATGTTTTGCTTGAAGTGTACCTATTCATAGAGACAAGGCAGAGATCAAGTGCATGGGCTCTGTTGGTGGAAAACACCAACAGAACCAAAAGTGTATTTGTTTTTCTCTAACTTTAAGCATAGTGAGCAAGACAAAGTTGATGGATAATAAGATCATGAGTGTAGTATTTGAAACATTTGTCAGATCAGATGGCTCAACCTAATGGAAAGATAATCTATCTATATTTATGTTTTGTTTATATCTTCCAAATATTGAATGTGCAACATATTAGCTTATATGTTTAGGAGCGTGGGATCACGAAGGTAGTACTAAGAACAAAGATTAAAGGACTAAACATGTTGGATTAATTGAGTTGGTTAATCTGGAGTTATAAATCATACATGTTTGTCTCTTTATTTATGTGAATGCTAGAACCAAGGAGAAGCCTATAAAAGCGATAGTCAAGTACCTTAAGGTGTTACCTTACTTGAAGACTGACAGTACAGTATCACCTTGTGGAAGCTTTCCTTTCTTAGTGGTTGTGCATTGTGTTTGTGGCATCCTCCATGAATCATCTCTTATGAGCCACGTCTTTCTTGTGCAAATTGTTAAACTTTATGTGGCACTTTCTTCATCTCCAATGCGAGTTTATCTCGGGACTTCCCAGGTTGATATTGAAAGTTTTCCTGCAGGGGTTAGTCCAACAAAATATCCCATATCTACTATAACATACTATCAGCTTAAAAATCAACCTAGACACCATGTCTAATTTGATTTAGAAGGGCATTTTAACCTAAGCACCATGCTTCATTTAAAATCCCTTGGAAGTAAGATCATCATTCCTAAACTAAGCACCATGCTTAATTAAGAGATAAATGAAACTATTCCAAACATAGACATATACTAAAGCAAATAAAGGTAGCATGAGAGCATTTATAGAGATCTACTTAAGTGGAGATGAAGTAGTGTAATTAGTATTTAACAAATTGAGCATGTCTTAAAGGTAAGGACAACCAACGTAGCAACATGGCAAAAGATGTTTTTATGTAAAGTACTCCCCCAAGCTTGAATTTTACAAAATTCAAGTTTGGTTGAATTTAATTCAATGTTGTGTGATGGTTGGTTGGACATACCCTGTGCTTGTCATTCATCCGATCTTCTTGCTCCAATCCTAGAAAGGTTAGTGGCAAGAATACCCGAAGGAATATTTCTACAATTATCTTAATATGCTCAATACACAAGGCAATGTTGCAAATAATTAGAAGTTCATGTTATGATCTGATAAGTGCTTGTTTTAGGACACTAAGCTTGTCCTTGGGAAACCATCAAGTTATGTTGGTGAAGTGGTTTCCCCTCCAACACCTACCTATATCAAGATCAACTCAACGAGATCTGCAATATTTATTATAGACATATACATCGACAACCGCCCTTTTAAAGTTTTTATAAATAGAAAGGAAGAGGGGGTTGGAGATCTCAAATGTGGTAAGGATGGAGAGACAAATTGATTGCAGAGATGTTTTATATGAGCAAGGACTGGGTGAGGTATTTATGAAATAACTTCCATGCTCACTGTTGTTTCTCTCATTCTTAAACTCCAAGGATGATTCTTCATGAATGCTTAAAATTCCTCTAGGATTATCTCTCAAGTTTGTTTTATCTATCCATTCAATGGTGATAGCACATGGATTTTTAATGCCCTCTAGCCATTGATGTTGCTCTTCTCGATCCTCCTTCTTATGCATGGGATGTCTAGAGAGATTCATAGGATTATCGGGAGGTTCAAGAGAAAAAGCATAGTAGAAATTATTAAGCTCAAGGATGGGTTGGATAGCCGAATTATGGGATTGAAATGTTTGGAAATCGGCTATTGAAACTTCCTCTCCTTGTATGGGAGATGATTCCTTCTCTATCTCTAAGATTTTTCTATGAAGACTAGTGCAAGAAGGATGTCTACGAATGAAGACATACCTTCCTTTACTAATAGATAAAGAAAGAAAGACTCTACCAAAGGTTATATGATTAAGACCAATGTGAAAATATCTAGGAAACACATGGTCTTGTAGGGCTAGGTCTAAACCAGAATTTATAGAAAGATTAAAAGATTCCCTAGGTGTAGCTAAAAGTGCATTATCTTCTTGATTAAAAGATAGGACCTCAGCTATAGAAAAGGGTTGGTTTTGACCTATTACAATCAACTCCCGACACAGATCATAATTAGGGGTAGGACGTGTTGACTCCCATGGTCTATGGCTGGTCTCCGAAGGTGCAAAGAATTTAATAATAGGTATGGAATTTGAGTTATCCATAAAGATAAAAATAAAAAGATAAAAGAATAAAAGTATAAAAGTATGATACAAGATAATAGCAAGACTCAAAGTTATCTCAGCAAACCGTCTTTCTCCCCGGCAACGACGCCAGAAATGCTTGTTGGTATTTGGTAACGCAATTAGAAAATGATCCGCAAGCGCACGGATATCGGTGAGCATTTCACCCGGGAGGTTATCCAGAGTTATCGTATTTATATTTTTACCACTGGGAGAAAGGGTGCATTTGACTAACCAAATCTATTGCTACTATCCCTTTAGGCACAAAGAATGTCTTTCGATGTGAGTGATAAATAGAGAAGACTGCAACCGTAGTCTCCTTCTAACCTTGGTAAGGATGATCTACTGTTCTAATGGGGAGGCTCACGGAATCTAGACAACACAAAGGATGTTCGACCCGCACCTATAAACCCTATCCTTCCTGCTAACGAGATGTGATCTACAAAGGTAACTCGGAATTGTCACGTTCCTCACTACTACCACGGTCCAGCTAGTCAGGGAATATCTATGAGTACCCCAGCCTAAACACCACGTTTACGCCAGCAATGATTACTCTAAACTCTACGCGAAGAGATTAAAGTAAACTCATAAACCATAAGAACAATAAAACAAGAACTTACTAGAATATAGAAGTCGAATTACTGAAGAATCCTAGGAGCAAGCTTCGGGTTAGGAGAACTTGATCCCGCAGGTACAAGCTTGGAGTAGACACCGACAGGCCGGGCTTCCTCCAATCTACACCTCCACTCTATCTCTCTCAATCTAGTAGAAACTAGAATATCTATTTCTACCTTACATTGATTGCTAAGCCTAAAAAGAAATATTAATTAGAGAAGAGGTTTTCCTTCGAGGGCACCCCTCAATCTCTATGATAATTTCTTCATGTCTTCTCCAGGGGCCAGGGTGGTCTCCTTATATAGTCCTCCCCTTCTATGCATTTTTGGGTCGATAGGCGAGGTGGTACTATGTTTTTCTTGATCCAATAGGTCGGTGGAACATCCCGAGCGAAGAGAGTCCTGAAAGCAATCCAGCAGGGGGCGGGCGCCCAGGTCACCAGGGCGAGCGCCCTGGGCCTGGCCCCGTTTTGCCTCCGCTTCGGTCTCGTGGCTTCTGGAGTCTTCTAGATGGTAGAAAATTACGCGGTGCGTTGATATCTCTATGTAATCCTGACATGTGGGCCTTTCTTCCTTATTTCCTGATAACCCCCTGCAGAAATAGACAAACACCAAAACCCGTGGAATTCTGTCAGATAAAACCCTAAGTCTAGATGTTGATTTCATTTGGATCCTTTTCTTTGTTTATTTAATAATTAAATTTGATACTTAAGGACCGTCAACAGAGAGCTACCCCGACCCCCGTGCCGGTGAGATAGTGGTTTTCGAAGATTTTTTCAAGAGGGGTTTTGGGGTTCCCGTCGATCCTTTTCTTCAGGGGTTTCTTCTTTACTATGAGATCGGGATCTGCAATCCGTACCCGAACTCGATTCTTCTTATTTCCACTTTTATCCATCTGTGCGGGGCCTATGTTGGGATAGAGCCGCACTTCGATCTTTTCCGCTACCTTTTCTGTTTGAGGAAGAAGGGAGCGGTTGGAGGCTCCAAGATGGAGTATACCTCAATCTTCGCGACGGGATGAAGAATCGGTATCTCAGCTGCCCGTGGAACACTTCTCTCACCGAATGGTACAAGAAGTGGTTCTACGTCAGGGAGGAGTCGGGCAGCTCCACGTTCTGTGACGTGAGGTACATTCCCGAGAAGAGGGTTAGTTGGACAGACCGCCTAGAGTTCGCCTGCCAGGTAGAAGACCTGATGAAGCTGATCGACTGGTCGTCGGCAACTAGGGGTGGTCGGCAACTTCGTCTGTCGTCGGGTGATGCCCTACCAGAAGAGGGTGCACTCGGCATACGAGTATGCTAGAAGCCAGGACCGACCAGGATGAGCCCTGAGGTCCTGGAGAAGGCAGAAGTACAGCAGCTGCTGAACGAGCTGTTCAACTTTGCGGACGGCAGCTTCATTCGCAGTAGTGATCGGGTGCAGGCCTTCAAGCTGGGGCGACCAGCTCCCAAGGTAATGTTGCAAACTGATCTTGCTTTCCCGAGTACTAGTTCTCCTAGTTGTTGATTTGTCTTTTATGTTTGCTGTAGATTGGAGACGTTGACCGGTGCGCGGTGTTCGTATCACTAGCTCCCGGCATGGAGAACCCCGCGGGGGTAGACCCGTCGGAAGGGGACGCTGCTCGGTGTGCTCGGTACCCTAGCAGTGAAGAAGAGCAGAACCATCCTGCCCTGACCACCGAAGACAGAGTGGCGGGGAAAAGCCGCTCGCAGCAGACCCCTCCCCTACGGAAGCGCTGCTGGCGGAGAGCAGTCAGGCGCCAAAGCGTCGTCGACTCGTCCGGATCCCCGCCGATGACGACGAGGAGGAGGAGGCCACGCCTTCCCTGGTCCAGAGGCCGTGCAGTCGTCTGGATGTAGCGCCGGCCACCACTGATCGGCTGACCAGCGACCCTCCTGCACCGTGCGTCGTAGAGACGGGGGCGCAGGCACCATCCGGTAGGATCAGGAGGAGGTTCACCGCAACACACAGGCGATCTGACCTGTAAGTATTTAATCTTACATTCATACTGTGACGTTATGCTTTTTGCTGCTATTTCTAACATTGTTTAAATGTCGTTTCGTTGTCCAGCGCGGCGTCGGATGTCGACCCCGACCAGGTCGCTGAACAGAGGACAGCTGAGCCTGTAGCCGCCGTTGGTGATGCCGCGCCGCAGGCCACGGAGCAGCCTGCGGTGACAACCGCTGCTACAAGTGCCGAGGAACAAACGGCCCCGGCGAGTGCCGCGGCGAGCACCCCGATGAGGGATGAAGAGGCAGCGAGGACCCCTCCCCCGAGTAATGTTGTGGGGGAGGAAGACAGAGTCCCGACTCCTCCAGCCAGAGAATGGGGGGTCCCAACACCACCCCGAGCAGAGGCCTCTTCGCCCGCAGGCTCCCCTAGCCTGGACCAGGGGCCAGTGATGCCTGCGACCGGTGCCGGTGGCGTGCAGTGAATGAGGAGCCCCGGGAGGCCTCTGACGATGACGTGGAGGAGATCCAGGGTTGTCCCCGTGACGGCCGCCAGCACGTCTACGTGTGGCGCCAACGCGGGGACCACTTCATTGGACACGGGGAGCTTGCAGAGATGGAAGAGGCTGCGAGGGTGGAGCGCGCAGCCAAGCGTCTCGTGGACGAGGTTAAGGTAAGTGGTCCTTTGTGCTGCTCGACACTTATATGCTGTGTTCCTGGGTTCGACATATGTACTTCTTGCAGGGCGCGATGAAAACGGCGAAGTACCAGAAGAGGTGCTTCGACCAAATTGAGGGGATTGTTGCCGAGAACAAGGCCCTGTCCGCAGAGGTGGACCGGCTTCGGTCAGAAGTTGGGGAGAAGGTGGCCGAGATGAGTGCTCTGGAAGAGCGCCGTCTCGAGCTTACTCGGCATTTAGCCGACCAGTATCGTCAGAGGACAGGTCAGTCGCGCACTCCGAGCAGCTGTATATAGCCATGTGATTAGTTTTGCTGACCAGGGGAGTGTTCCTGTAGACTTGGAGGAGGAGGTCGCGCGCCTCCGGCAAGAGAAGGAACAGCTCGGCCAGGAGCTTGCTGGGGCGCTGGAGGCCGGGCACCGAGCAGGTGAGGAGCTAAGCCACAAGAATCGGGAATTGTCTGGTAATAACCGTGCCACCCCCTTTTTCTTTGGTTGCTTCACATTCTTGTCCTTGTTCTGACCTCCTGTTTGGTTTGTAGTGCTCAAGGTGAATACCAAGAAGCATTTAGATGATCTGGTCAAGGATCGGGACTCCTGTAAGGCCAACTGCATTAAGCTTTGGAAAGGAGTGGCCCCGGTTCTGGACTTGATCAGCCCCGAGCTTCCTGAAGACCAGCCCCGCGCGCCGAAACTGACGCCAGTCGAGAAAGCGGAACGGGCGTGGGACTGGCTCCAGCAGTTCGTCAAGGACGCCGGGGAGTTCGCCGGCGTGCATGTCCTCAGCATGGTGCGCGCCCACTATCCCTTGGTCGACCTGTCCAGAATGGAGAGGGGGTACCCCAAGGAAGTTGGCCCGCAGGAGGCAGACGACCTTCGAGCTGGCCTGCTAGACTTGTCGTCGACGGTGATCGGCGACATTAACCTGTGCGGGACGGCCACTCCCCCCGACCAGCCGGGGTCTGACAGATCGGCCAGGGAGTTGTCGGGGGCGTCTATTGCTGGAGATGGGCGGTCAACGCCTGCGGTCTCGACCAGCCAGGCGCCGGTGGCCCCGACCCCTTCGTCTGGGCAGCAGGGCCAAGCGGGTGATCAGCCCGAGCAGTAGGCCTATAGGATAGTCTGTAGGAGTAGACTAGTAGCCACCCAGTGGGGTGTTTATTGTAAACTCTGTATGTAAAGTTTGTAATAAAGTTTTGAATTTTGTCATGACCATGAATTTGAGCGCTGTAATGTTATCTGAGTGATGTATCACTGTGTTTGATTGGTAGTCGTTAAGGATCTTCATCGCAGAGGAAGATTGTTGTGCTCGTCGAGAACTCTGCGTGTAGACAATGTATAGCGAAAATGGAAAACTTTTATTATTGGCAATTATAAGAAACTTACAAGCAAAAGGTACAGGAACTCATGGATAAAAATGACGCAGTTTGTCTATGTGCCAAGAATTAGGCACGCGTGTTCCATCTGGATACGCCAATCTGTAGGATGTAGGTCGTGTGACTTCGGCGACCACAAAGGGTCCTTCCCAAGGTGTGGATAGCTTGTGCAATCCTTCCTAGCTTGTTTTCCACTTGAGTACCAGATCACCGAGCACGAAAGAACGGTCTTTTGACGTTCCTGTTGTGATACCGCCTGATGGCTTCGAGATACTTTGCTGTTCGAATACATGAATTTAGACGCTTTTCCTCCATGCAGTTGATTTCGAGCTCCCTGGCGTTGTCAGCCATTGATTGGTCGAAATTTTCAACTCTTGGAGATCTGAAGGTTATATCAGACGGAAGTACTGCTTCGGAGCCATAAACCATGAAGTAGGGTGATACACCTGTATTGCGACTGGCCTGTGTTCGGAGACCCCAGACCACGGCCGGCAATTCTTTCATCTATCGACCAGGCGCTCTGTCGTTCTCGGTGTACAACCTTTTCTCTAGGGCATCAATGATCATTCCATTCGCGCGTTCGACTTGACCGTTTGCTCGTGGGTGAGCTACTGACATGTATTTTATGACTATGCCTCTGTCATCGCAGAAGTCCCAGAACGTAGTGCCAGTGAACTGAGTGCCCAAGTCGGTGATTAAACTATTGGGGATCCCGAATCTGTGTATGATTTGATTGAGGAACTCCACAGCCTTCTCGGAGGTTGCTTTGACCAGTGGCATGTATTCGATCCGCTTCGAGAATTTGTCGATTAACACAAAGACGAACTTGAAGTTGCCGGGAGCCGGTTTAAATGGCCCGATCATGTCGAGGCCCCAGCAGGCGAAAGGCCAGGATGATGGAATAGTTTGAATCTCATGAGCAGGTACGTGGGTCCTTTTGGCGAAGAACTGGCATCCTTCGCAATGTCGGACCAGTTTTTCTGCGTCAGTGACCGCGGTTGGCCAGTAAAAACCTGCTCGGAAAGCCTTCCCGACCAGTGTTCTGGAGGCTGCGTGGTTGCCGCAGGATCTGGCGTGTATGTCGTCTAGGAGCTTGATGCCATCCTCTTGGGATATGCATTTGAGCAGCACTTCGGAACTTGCATTTTTTCGCATAAGTTTGCCGTCCACCAGTATGTAATTCTTTGATCGTCGAATGAGGCGCTCGTTCTCCGTTTTATCCTGAAAGCTTGACCCGTCCGATATATACCTGATGAACGGGGTGCGCCAATCACGGATGCTGGTTGTCGGAGTAGCGTCGTCTATGAGCATTGCCTCAATAGGTTGCTTTTCGACCAGGTCTGTGCCCACACTTGGCTCATGGATGTCCTGGATGAAAACACCTCGCGGGATCTGGGCCCGAGATGACCCTAACTTTGACAGCGCATCCGCTGCCTGGTTCTTGTCCCGGACCACGTGGATGTACTCTATGCCATAGAAGTTGGATTCCCATTTGCGGATTTCTTTGCAGTAGAGATCCATCTTCTCATGGGTTGCGTCCCATTCCTTGTTGAGCTGGTTGATAACTAAAGCGGAGTCGCCGTGGACATAGAGGCGTTTGACTCCTAACTCAACGGCTAGTCGTATGCCATGTAGGCATGCTTCGTACTCAGCGACGTTGTTTGACGCTGGAAAAAGGATCCTAAGGACGTAACGCAATTTGTCCTTGTTAGGTGACACGAAAAGTATCCCAGCGCCGGCGCCGTTGATGTTCAAGGACCCATCGAAGAACATTGACCAGTGGTCAGAGACGTCGAAAACGGGAGGCTCGTTAAAATCCGTCCACTCTGCGATGAAATCGACCAGGGCCTAAGACTTGACTATGGTGCGGCTCTGGAAATCTTGGGAGAATGGTCATAACTCCATTGCCCATTTTACAATTCTGCCGTTGGCGTCTTTATTGCGCAGAATATCCCTAAGAGGGAAACTGGTGGTTACCAAGACCCGATGGCTGTCGAAGTAGTACTTTAGCTTCCTCGATGATATTAGAATGGCGTATATGAGCTTCTGTATTTGTGGGTATCTGGCCTTGGACTCATTTAAGACTTCGCTTATGAAATAAACGGGTCTCTGGACCTTGTAGATGTGGCCTGGCTCGTCCCGCTCGACCACTATTGCCGTGGAGACGACCCTGTCGGTTGCTGCTATGTAAAGAAGTAGGTCTTCATTGGGCTGAGGCGCTGTGAGAACAGGTGGTGAGGTGAGGAAAGTCTTGAGCTGGGTGAACGCAGTGTCAGCTTCCTCTATCTAGGAGAATTTTTCCGATGCCTTCAAGAGTTTGAAGAAGGGAAGGCCTTTTTCTCCTAGTATTGAGATGAAGCGGCTGAGGGTGGCCATAAATCCGGTGAGCTTCTGAATATCCTTGACGTTCTTAGGTGGTCGCATGTCGAGCACTGCTTTTACTTTTGAAGGATTTGGTCGTTTGCCATCGCGGCTGACGACGTTGCCGAGCAGTAGACCAGAAGGGACCCCAAAGATGCATTTTTTGGGGTTAAGCTTCCACTTGTACTTGTTTAGTGCCTTAAATGTTCGGTCTAAGTTGTCGATTAGGGTGCTTGTGTCCCTTGTTTTGACGATGATGTTGTCTACATAAGCCTCGACGAGGTCATCACGAATCTCGTCGTGGAGGCATTGTTGGATGGCCCGTTGATAAGTGGCTCCGGCGTTTTTGAGTCCAAAGGACATGGTCGTGTAGCAGTATGCGCCGAAAGGAGTAATGAAAGATGTTTTGATTTGATCATCTTCCTTTAGCGAGATCTGGTGATAACCAGAGTAGCAGTCTAGAAAAGAGAGGAGTTCGCATCCGGCTGTTGAGTCGACTACCTCGTCGATGCGAGGGAGACCAAAAGGATCTTTAGAACAGTGTTTATTGAGATCAGTGTAATCAACGCACATTCTCCATTCATTATTCTTTTTGTGTACAAGAACCGGATTGGCTAGCCAATTGGGATGATACACTTCTTTTATGAATCCGGCTGCTAGAAGCCGTGTTATTTCTGTCCTAATACCCTCCTTTTTGTCACGAGCGAACCGTCGCAGCTTTTGCTTGATGGGTCTTGCAGTCTTTGAGACATTTAAGGAGTGTTTGATCAGGTTTCGTGGGACGCTGGGTGTGTCTGTGGGTTTCCATGCGAAAACGCTCACGTTGTCCCTTAGAAACCTGACGAGCGCGTCTTCCTATTTATGGTCCAGGATGGCCCCGATGCGGGCCGTTTTCTCGGGACTGCCTTCGACTAGCTGTACATCCTTGTATTCCTTGGATTTTCAATTCTTCCTGGCGGTCTCCTGCTCGGGTAGTTGGAGCTGGTCGGGAGGGAGCTGTGCGGCTTGGCTTGCTGTTTCTGCCATGCGAATTGAAAGATCGATTGCTTCAGTGATCTTCAAGCTCTCCTCCTCGCAGGTATATGCAGTGTAGACATTGCCTCTGACAGTTAGGACGCCTTTCTCTGTAGGCATTTTGAGGACAAGATATGAGTAATGTGGAACTGCCATGAACTTTGTCAGCGATGGCCGGCCCAGTATGGCGTGGTAGGTTCCGTCGAAGTCGGCGACCACAAAGTTGACGAACTCTGTTCGAAAGTGGTCGGGTGTGCCGAATTGGACAGGCAGTGTTATCTGTCCGAGGGGCACTGAACTTTGACCTAGCAAGACTCCCCAGAATTGAGCGTCGTAGGGCTTTAGCTGTGCCGGGGTTATCTTGAGAGCAGGCAAGCTGTTGCGAAAAAGGATGTCAATGGAGCTTCCTCCGTCGACAAGCACGCGCTCGAATCTGATGCTGTTGATGCAAGGATCCAGTATTAGAGGGAAACATCCTGGTTCCGGGATGGTGGCCCACTGGTCCTTCCTGCTGAAGGAGATTTCCTTGTGCGACCGGGGAGGGAATTTCGGGTCAGCGATTAGGCCATCCGTGGTGTCTATATTGAGACAGGCTCTTTTTAAGAGATTCCTTTCTCGCTTAGACTCGGTGGAGATCTTGCCCCCAAAGATGGAGTGGACCACGTCGGTGGGACTGACGTACTGGTGTCGTGGGTCCCTATCCTGGTCCTCGTCCTCATCTTCATGATCGCGCCCGTCCTGTTTCCCATTTTTCTTGGCTGTGTCGTCTTGAGCAGCCCGCCGTGTGTAGATGCTTTTTAGGACACGACATTCTTCCATCGTGTGGTTGGACTTTGGATGCAGCTGGCATGGTCCCTTCAACGTCTTGTTGTAGTCTTCCTGGAAGTCTCGCCGCCCATTGGGACGCTTGACCATATTCACATCGTGGTCGTGATCACGAGGGCGTTTGCCTCTGAAGTCATCGCGGTTGTCACGCCGCCTGTCCTAGCCTTCTCTGTGGTCCCGATTGTCGGGGCGACGATGGTTCCTGTTGTCGAAATGACCTCGACTGTCATCTCGTCGAGGGGGCTGGTTGGGACCTCTCGCATCGTCCCGGATGAGTTTTTCTGCGTCGTCGGCGTCGGCGTAGTTTTTGGCCGTGGCAAGAAGCTCGGCCATCGTTGTTGGCCTTTTGCGCAGTAGCTTGTTCCTCAGTGCTTCGTGGAAGTGCAGCCCCTTGATGAAAGCAGATATGGCCTCGTCATGGGAAATTTTCGGGATCGTAAGGCGCATATCCGAGAATCGTCGGATGTAATTGCGCAGAGGCTCGTTCTTCCTGTCCCGTATCCTTTTGAGGTCGTATTTGTTCCCAGGCTGTTCGCAGATAGCGATGAAATTGTCGATGAATGCTTGTCGTAACTCTTCCCAGGAGTCGAAAGAGTCCTCGGGTAGGTCTAGGAGCCACTGGTGACCGGCCTGGTCGAGGACGACTGGGAAGTAGTTGGCCATGACGTGCTCATCTCCTGCTGCTGACCGGACGGCGATCTCGTATAGAGTGATCCAGTTTTCTAGGTTTTCCTTGCCGTCGTATTTTTTGAGTTTCTCAAGTTTGAAATTTCTGGGCCACACGACCTGGCGGAGGTGTGAGGAGAACTGTCTCAGGCCCGGGGGCCGTGCGTTGCATCGTACTCAATACGACGCAGGTTTTCATGGACTGCTCTCTCCGTGGCGCGCCTGTTGATGCGGTCCCGGGCGTCTTTGGGAGGGATGTTGTATCGAAGATCCCTGCGCTGGTTTACTTCTTGACCACGCCCGCGATTCTACTCGCGATGGCCGCCAGCATCCCAACCGCCATCGTCACGTCGTGAATCTTTTCGATGATTGTTGGGGGAACGGCTGCGGTGGTGCCTGCTGGGTTGTGGTGAGGTCCGGCTGCGATGAGTCTGGTCGGAGGAGACCTCTGTATAGGAGATAGCTTGGACTCTTTTGAGGAGAGTGGCTGTCTGTCCCATCGCGGCGATCAGGTGTGCTCAAATGCTAGATCGGACGCCCTGGCATTCGGGAGTATCAGGGAGTCAATCTAAGTTGGCCATGGTGACAGCCACGTTGGCGCTTGGCGTTTTGTAGACTGGCTGATCCCCGACCATGTCGAAAGCGTCGGTGAGGTTATGTGGCGGGAGTTGGCGTTCCTCGTCCGCGCGTCGTCGGGCGCGGTCTGCATTGCGCTGCTCGCGGAGCTGCCTCTGCTCGTCTGTTTCTCCGTCAACGACCGGCTCGTCGACGCTGACATTGAAAACGAGGTCTCCACGCTGAGGTGGAAAGACCGGGAAGCGAGAGAAACCCGGAGGATACGGTGGTAAATCCAGGTCGTAGTCTTCGTCCTCGGAATTTATGACTTCGGTTGGAACGGAGCCAGTGCTAGAGTTTGTGCTGGAAGCATGGTCGTCCCGTAGTTCTCGGATCGTCACCATGTTGACATAGTGACGAGCTGGTCGATTGCTCCGCTTTGGCAACCAACCAGCCCCGTTGAAGAGGGATTGGATGTGCTGTGAGTAGTGAACGGCCGAATTGTTCAGCCCGTAAGTTGAGCCTTGATCTAGACCAGCCTCGAGTTTGACGGACCGTCCTGAGGGGGTCGAGGTTATCGTCAGAGACGTTCCCAGTTGTTCGTGTGTGACGACACGAGTTGGCCGGTGGGAGTTGTAAAAATCCGTTGACGTGGGTTGGCTAGGCTGGCGCGAGATCCCATCTATTAGTCGGGAAACTTCGAGAAGCTTGAGATCGGCGCGATCAAGAGCTCGGAAAAGGTCCGAGCCATCGAACTTCTTCCCCCTGTAGCGCGGAAGCGGTGGTTGGGTGCTCGGTGCCGGTGTCCAAGTGGTCGGAGCCAATGCCACCGTCATCCCAGATCGGATCTGGGTTTCTTCCGAAACCGTGACCGTGGGGCCACCGCCGCGGATTGTCCACATAATCTGGCCGACGGTGAACGTGAGGCCTTCAGGCACAGCCACGGAAGCTGGAACGATGACCATCTTGTTCGCTGGAAAAGTTGTACGCACACCCCCTACCTGGCGCGCCACTGTCGACGAAAGCTCGTCGGCAGTCTACCTTGGGGTATACCCACGGTAGTAGTTTATCGGTAGACAGTGCACAAACTACGAACTCAATGGTGACGCAAGACACGGACAAGCTTTTTATCCAGGTTCGGCCGTTGTGTGGGCGTAATACCTACGTCCTGCGTCTGATTGTATTTGATTGAGAATAATGTGTCTTAGGGGGTCCCCTGCCCCTCCTTATATAGTCCGAAGGGCAGGGTTACAGATCTGGAAACTAATCCTAGTCGGTTACAATTGCCATAGATAGTTCGATATCAATTCCTATTCTAACCGACTAGAATCCTGCTTGATCTCCACGTCTTGTTTCCTTGCACGAAACTTCGAGCTGTCGGATCAAGCCTCGAACTTGTCTCGTAATGGGCCAAGCCTCCTGGCCCAAGTCTAGCCATAATGGTATAGGGGTTTATACCCCCACAGTGTCCCCCAATGATTAAGAGGCAGTTCTTGACTTTGGGGAAGCCTTCCCCCTCGGTGTCATTGTCCTTGGGAGGCTCTTCTGCGTCTTCTTTGGCTGCAATGCCAGTGTAGTACCGACGCAGGACGGTGCACTCCTCGAGGTTGTGCTTGGTGGGTCCCCTGTGATACGGGCATGGCTTCTTCAACATTTCGTCGAAGAGACTGGGGCTAGCAGGAGCCCGTTTGGGGTTCTTGCGATCTGCCACGGCGACCAAGTTGTCGTCCGACCGACCCTGCTTCCCATTGTGACCTTTTTTCTTCTTCTTAGGGCCTCGGGAACGCGAGGCCTCGGTAGCTGTTGATATTTGGTAACGCAATAAGGAATTGATCCGCAAGCGCACGGATATCGGTGAGCATTTCACCCGAGAGGTTATCCAGAGTATCGTATTTATATTTTTACCACTGGGAGAAAGGGTGCATCTGACTAACCAAATCTATTACTACTACCCTTTAGGCTACAAAGAATGTTTCTCGATGTGAGCGATGTATAGAGAAGACTGCAACCGTAGTCTCGTTCTAACCTTGGTAAGGATGATCTACTGTTCTATTAGGGAGGCTCACGGAATCTAGGCACCACAGAGGATGTTCAACCCGCACCTATAAACCCTATCCTTCCTGCAAACGAGATATGGTCTGCAAAGGTAACTCAAAAATGTCACGTTCCTTGCTACTACCACGGTCCAGCTAGTCAGGGGATATCTATGAGTACCCTAGCCCAAACACCACGTTTACGCTAGCAATGATTACTCAAAACTCAACCGGAAGAGATTAAAGTAAACTCATAAACCAAAGAACAATAAAACAAGAACTTACTAGAATTAGAAGTCGAATTACTGAAGAATCCTAGGAGCAAGCCTCGGGTTAGGAGAACTTTATCCCGCAGGTACAACCTCGGAGTAGACACCGACAAGCCGGGCTTCCTCCGATCTACACCTCCACTCTATCTCAATCTAGTAGAAACTAGAAGATCTAATTCTACTCACATTTTTATTCTAAGCCCTAAGTCTATTTAGAGGAGAGGTATTCTTTCGAGGGCTCCTCTCAACTCTATGATGAACTTGTTCTCCTCCAGGGGCCAGGGGGTCTGCTTATATAGTCCCCTCAAGTGAATCTAGGACATTGGATCAAACCGACATTGATTGAATGGTTGTCCTTGATCCTTTAGGTTGGTGGAGCGTAACCCCCGAAGAGAGTTCTAATTGGACTCTGGGACAGGGCGGGCGCCGTACCAACGGGCCCGTTCGCCTTCCCGTTCGTTCCCGTGGCTTCTAGAGTCTTCTAGATGACAGAAAATTGCGTGGCACATTAATATCTCTATGTAAACCCGACGTGTGGGCCTTTCTTCCATATTTCCTGATAACCCCTGTAGAAATAGAAAAACACCAAAACTCATGGAATTCTGTCAGATAAAACCCTAAGTTTGGGTGTTGGTTGCATTTGGAACATTTTCTTTATTTACTTGATGATTATATTTGGTACTTAAGGACCGTCAACAGTAGCCTCGGCCTTATGTTTCCCCTTGGCGCTGCCGTCGAAGAAAATTGCACCAACCGCCTCTTCACCCAAGCCGAAGTTGGTGGCGATGTCGAGCAACTGGCTAGTGCTCGTGGGGGTCTTGCGCCCGAGCTCGTGCACCAGCTCCTTACAGGTGGTGCCGGCGATGAAGGCTCTGATGACATCGGAGTCCGTGATGTTGCAGAGCTCGGTGCACTGCTTGGAGAAACGCTTGATGAAATCTCGGAGAGACTCATTAGGTTTTTGTCAACAACTCCTGAGGTCCTAGGAGTACCTAGGGCGCACGTATGTGCCCTAGAAGTTTCTGACAAAGATCCTAACCAGGTCTGCCCAGCCGTGGATCAGACGCTGGGGAGGTGCTCGAGCCACGCCCTTGCTGAATCAGCCAGGTGTAGTGGCAGGTTGCGAATGATGAGTAGATCATCGTCTGCTCTACCGAGCTGGCATGCTAGGCGGTAGTCCGCTAGCCAGAGTTCTGGGTTGGTCTGTCGGAACCGGGCCGGGAACTTTGCCATGCGCATAGCCTCGCTGAAAACGTGGGGACACAGAGGCTCAGGCGACGTGCTGCAGTCGTGATCAGGGTCATACCTTCCACCTCGGCGCGGATGGTAGCGTCGAGACTGGCCTCGTCCCTGTCATGACGTCTGGCCTCAAGGGTGGCCCGGGCATCCACATTGGTTCCGACGTGCTCATGGACAGAGGGGGCCTTAGCGCCCCCTTGCGGATTAGGGGGTGCCGGGCCCTACATGGTCTGTGCCTTGTTGGGAGGGGGTTGATCCCCCGGGCGTCTTGCCCTTTGTTGACGGTCCTTAAGTACCAAATTTAATTATCAAATAAACAAAGAAAAGGATCCAAATGCAACCAACACCCAGACTTAGGGTTTTATCTGACAGAATTCCACGAGTTTTGGTGATTGTCTATTTTTGCAGGGGGTTATCAGGAAATATGGAGGAAAGGCCCACATGTCGGGTTTACATAGAGATATTAACGTGTCACGCAATCTGCTATCATCTAGAAGACTCCAAAAGCCACGAGAACGTACAAGAACTCATAAACCAAAGAACAATAAAACAATAACTTATTAGAATTAGAAGTCGAATTACTGAAGAATCCTAGGAGCAAGCCTCGGGTTAGGAGAACTTGATCTCGCAGGTACAACCTCGGAGTAGACACCGACAAGCCAAGCTTCCTCCGATCTACACCTCCACTCTATCTCTCTCAATCTAGTAGAAACTAGAAGATCTAATTCTACTCACATTGGATGCTAAGCCCTAAGTCTATTTGGAGGAGAGGTATCCCTTCGAGGGCTCCTCTCAACTCTATGATGAACTTGTTCTCCTCCAGGGGCCAAGGGGTCTGCTTATATAGTCCCCTCAAGTGAATCTAGGCCGTTGGATCAAACCGACATTGATTGAACAGTTATCCTTGATCCTTTAGATCGGTGGAGCGTAACCCCTGAAGAGAGTCCTGATTGGACTCAGGACAGGTCGGGCGCACAAGGGGGGAGGGCGGGCGCCCTACCCCCGGGCCGGTTCGCCTTCCCGTTCGTTCCGGTGGCTTCTATAGTCTTCTAGATGACAGAAAATTGTGTGGCACGTTAATATCTCTATGTAAACCCGACGTGTGGGCCTTTCTTACATATTTCCTGATAACCCCCTGCAGAAATAGACAAACACCAAAACTTGTGGAATTCTGTCAGATAAAACCCTAAGTCTGCGTGTTGGTTGCATTTGGATCCTTTTCTTTATTAACTTGATGATTATATTTGGTACTTAAGGACCGTCAACAGTAGCCTCGGCCTTATGTTTCCCCTTGACGCTGTCGTCGAAGAAAATTGCACCAACCGCCTCTTCACCCAAGGCGAAGTTGGTGGCGATGTCGAGCAACTGGCTAGTGCTCGTGGGGGTCTTGCGCCCGAGCTCGTGCACCAGCTCCTTACAGGTGGTGCCAGCGATGAAGGCTCCGATGACATCGGAGTCCGTGATGTTGGGGAGCTCGGTGCACTGCTTGGAGAAACACTTGATGAAATCTCGGAGAGACTCATTAGGTTTTTGTCAACAGCTCCTGAGGTCCTAGGAGTTCCCAGGGCGCACGTATGTGCCCTAGAAGTTTCCGACAAAGATCCTAACCAGGTCTGCCCAGCCGTGGATCAGACGCTGGGGAGGTGCTCGAGCCACGCCCTTGCTGAATCAGCCAGGTGTAGTGGCAGGTTGCGGATGATGAGCAGATCATCGTCTGCTCTACCGAGCTGGCATGCTAGGCGGTAGTCCGCTAGCCAGAGCTCTGGGTTGGTCTATCGGAACCGGGCCGGGAACTTGGCCCTGCGGATAGCCTCGCTGAAAACGTGGGGACCCAGAGGCTCAGGCGACGTGCTGCGGTCGTGATCAGGGTCATACCTTCCACCTCGGTGCGGACGGTAGCGTCGAGACTTTACCTCGTACCTGTCATGACGTCTGGCCTCGAGGGTGGCCCGGGCATCCACATTGGTTCCGACGCGCTCATGGACAGACGGGGCCTTAGCGCCCCCTTGCAGATTAGGGGGTGCCGGGCCCTGCATGGTCTGTGCCTTGTTGGGAGGGGGTTGATCCCCCGAGCGTCCTGGCCTTTGTTGACGGTCCTTAAGTACCAAATTTAATTATCAAATAAACAAAGAAAAGGATCTAAATGCAACCAACACCGAGACTTAGGGTTTTATCTGACAGAATTCCACAAGTTTTGGTGTTTGTTTATTTTTGCAGGGGGTTTTCAAGAAATATGGAGGAAAGGCCCACATGTCGGGTTTACATAGAGATATTAACGTGTCATGCAATTTTCTATCATCTAGAAGACTCCAGTGGCCACGGGAACGTACAAGAACTCATAAACCAAAGAACAATAAAACAAGAACTTACTAGAATTAGAAGTTGAATTACTGAAGAATCCTAGGAGCGAGCCTTGGGTTAGGAGAACTTGATCTCGCAGGTACAACCTCGGAGTAGACACCGACAAGCCAAACTTCCTCCGATCTTCACCTCCACTCTATCTCTCTCAATCTAATTCTACTCACATTGGATGCTAAGCCCTAAGTCTATTTAGAGGAGAGGTATTCCTTCGAAGGCTCCTCTCAACTCTATGATGAACTTGTTCTCCTCCATGGGCCAGGGGTCTGCTTATATAGTCCCCTCAAGTGAATCTGGGCCATTGGTTCAAACCGACATTGATTGAACGCTTATCCTTGATTCTTTAGGTCGGTGGAGCGTAACCCCCGAAGAGAGTCCTGATTGGACTCTGGGACAGGTCGGGCGCCCTGCCGCTAGGCCCGTTCGCCTTCCCGTTCGTTCCCGTGGCTTCTGGAGTCTTCTAGATGACAGAAAATTGCGCGGCACGTTAATATCTCTATGTAAACCCGACGTGTGGGCCTTTCTTCCATATTTCCTAATAACCCCCTGCAGAAATAGACAAACACCAAAACTCGTGGAATTTTGTCAGATAAAACCCTAAGTCTGGGTGTTGGTTGCATTTGGATCCTTTTCTTTATTTACTTTATGGTTATATTTGGTACTTAAGGACCGTCAACAACTCCCCCAAGCTTACCACTTGCTCGTCCCTAAGCAAGGATGGACTCAACAGTTTCTGCAGTAGTTTCATGCCTTAAAAGTAAGATCTCATCTCTAAGTTAGAGTAAACTGTTAAGACTTAAAACTTACTCATTTTACCTTTCACCATGGGGCTTGTAACCGTCACTTGTGTCTTGAGCAGTTAAAAGATAGAACGGTCAAGTTAAGCGCCATGTCTCTTGTTCTTGGATTAACTATAGCTCTGGAGTTTTTTTTGCAGATTTTCAAATAAAACTCAGAGATTCCTTGTATGACTCTCTCAGATCTCTCTTTTGTGGTATTTTTGGATCCTTACCAAGGCAGTAATGGTATATGTCTTCTCTCAAAGTATGTAGTATTTTTGGTATATGGAATAGTGATATTGCCTTCTCTCTCACCCTACTCTAATAAGGTTTGATATCTCGAGCTCATAGGTGGGAGACAGATAATACATACTTACAAGACATTTATTGCATAGTCAAACTATGGATCCAGAGAAACAAGTCAATAAGTCAAATCAAGATGTCCATGTGTGGCGAGTGAATGGTGTATGGTGATGATGGTGATAACAATGGTGAAAGTCTAATTCTACTTTTACTCTTTTAAGGGGATACATATCTTCCTTGCACTTTGAAGCTTTTTGAGGAGAATGAGATGCTCTACATTTTCTTTTTTCTTTCCTCTCAGGTGGGTATCTTGGACCCCTAATTCTACTGTCGGACACTTGTCCTTTTTTACCTCTCGTCTCACTCTTTCTTTTCTTCGAGGTTCCGGACACTTGCCCCTTTTTATTTCCTCGTATCCTCTTTTTTTAGAGCGCTCATCTCCTTAAATAATATAGCAAGTGGTAGTAACCAAGATAACTTGAGCATTTATTTCACAGGGAAAAAACAGAAATGTTTTTGGCTATTCTCTCCTGGATTAGGAGTAGAATACTTTTGGGAGAATCTGGAGATGGAAATGAGTGGATATATGTGGATGCGTACTTCTGGGGTAGAAGCAGCATGTGTGTGTGAACATGCAAGTGAATCTTGATTTTAACCACATGACAACCTCCTAAGGGTCTACATAGCTTGACCACACTCAATGCTCATAAGTAGTAAAAGTAAATGTGTGGCTCAAAGTCTAATAAGCATGTATATATGGCTGTGGTAGGAATTTAAACTCTCATCATACAGGAACTCGTCATGTGTTATTTTAAAGATTTTTTTAAATATAAAATTCTCTAGAATTCTAGCATCTTTAGGAACAGATAAACAACAGCTCAACCTTCCCATGTCATAACTGTTAACAACTTAAACTTTAGATCAAGTACTCTTCCCACAAGTTCAGGTTTAGAGCAGGTTTAAATTATAACAGTTATGCCTAAACTTGAGAGAAAGTTCAAACTTGAAAACTAGGTACATGGCAGAGCAACTATTTATCATATCAATGTAAGAATTTATCATTAGGGTTCATAGCAAACTTTATTTATTTAGCAAATTAAGCAAATATATATATATAAGCACAAAATTTTTATTTGGGTTTTCATGATTATGCATCTTTTTATTATTCGAGTAAAGTATAAACGCGAGTAGAAACACTTAGCTGGATAAATGGGGGTGCTCTCCCTCAAGCTAGATTTTGACGTAATTTCTTCTAATGTAGCTAGCAGGTGGCGGAGGTGTTTTTGAAAGTCGACAGCACCCTGACAGCGATTAGGATGTCCTCCGTCTGCTAGTCTTCTTTGATCCTTGAATTTTGTAGAGCTCAAATAGACAACAAAGCTTTGTTGAACAGGTTAAGTGTTAGCCTAAATATCTAGCCTTTATCATGTTGAGCCTCCTCAATAAATGTTATTTATTTAGCAGGATCATGAACTTATTATTGTAAGATGAAAACATATTTATTTTATGCCACCACAGTGAATGTACCTATGGGTTTTATGCCATGAGTATACTCACATGGGGCTTACTATTTTCAACATTTTTATTTTCTTTTTCAAGATAGTATGAACCTGATTAACTAAGCAAACTATTTTGAATAGTTGAAAGCAAAAAAGGATAACTGCCAAGTTTACCTCTTGGCAAGGCGTTCGGTGTTTTTAAGTCCTCCGAACGGGACTCTCCGTTTTCTCAGTCGTCCTGAGATTCGCTGGATGGCATAGTCGGTGGTTCCGGCGGCGCCTCCTCTTCGTGTATAACTATCTTCTCTCTCCATACCTAACTCGGTGCTACGATCTCCTCAGGACAGTTCTGTTCAAGCTGTATGTCTTCAGACCTTACCACTTCTCCTTCGTAGTCTGCCCATCTGTCCTTGATGATTTGCCTCCTCTGGTTTCGGTTGCGTCGCCTTCTTCAGAGGGGAAGTGCATGTGGACTTCTCTAGTTCCAATATAGATGATGGCTTTGATAGTGTGGAGGAACGGTCTTCCAATGATGGTGGGTGGATCGTACTCGTCTTCTCCCATGTCAACGACCTGAAAATCATCTGGAGCTGAATGTATGTTGGTTGTAGGGGCATGGTTCCATGTAGGAGCTGATAAGTGACTGTGGCCATTATGTTGTCGTCAGATCCGGTGTCGCAGAGTGTCTTCTCAAAAGAGTATCCATTGATTGTGCACTTCATGCTTGGAACACCAGGGTCGTTCTTCTTGATTAGGAAAGGCGACTTGAGTCGACGATCTTTACCTCCTCCAACAAGGATCCAATGTTTTAAGTCTTCTGGACAAGACTTCTCACCGTCTTCATCCTTTAGGTGCATCATTTGATTAGGTGTGGACCTTGACATCTGCACCTCTTGATACGGAGTCACCTATATTCTTGTTTGCCCAGCAGTTCGAAGTGTGGTGTTGGCAATATCCTACTCAGTGTGTTTGTGGTCGTAGATCCAGGTCCTTCACTTGGTGGAGTCTGGGAGTTGTAAAACTCCTCCATGTTTTGCTTGAAGTGTTCCTGTTCATAGAGACAAGGCAGAGATCAAGTGCATGGGCCCTGTTCGTGGAAAACACCAACAGAACCAAAAGTGTATTTGTTCTTCTCTAACCTTAAGCATAGTGAGCAAGACAAAGTTGATGGATCATGAGTGTAGCATTTCTCAGATCAGATGGCTCAACCTAATGGAAAGATAATCTATCTATATTTATGTTTTGTTTATATCTTCCAATGATTGAGTGTGCAACATATTAGCTTATATGATTAGGAGTGTGGGATCACGAAGGTAGTACTAAGAACAAAGATTAAAGGACTAAACATGTTGAATTAATTGGGTTGCTTAATTTTGAGCTACAAATCATACATGTTTGTCTCTTTATTTTATGTGAATGCCAGAACCAAGGAGAAACTTATAAAAGCAATAGTCAAGTACCTTAAGATGTTACCTTAATTGAAGACTGATGGTATAGTATCACCTTGTGGAAGCTTTCCTTTCTTAGCGGTTGTGCATCGTGTTTGTGGCACCCTCCATGGATCATCTCTTTATGATGAATGAGCTATGTACTTCTTGTGCAAATTGTTAAACTTCATGTGTCTCCTTTATCTCCAATGAGTTTGTATCTCAGGACTTCCCAGGTTGATATTGAAAGTTTTCCTGCAGGGTTTAGTCCAACAAAATATCCCATATCTACTATAGCATACTATCGGCTCAAAAATCAACTTAGACACCATGTCTAATTTGATTTAGGAGGGCATTTTAACCTAAGCACCATGCTTAATTTAAAAAATTCTTTGGAAGTAAGATCATCATTCGTAAACTAAGTACCATGCTTAATCAAGAGATAAATGAAACTACTCCAAACCTATACATATACTAAAGCAAATAAAGGTAGCATGAGAGCATTTATAGAGATCTACTCAAGTGTAGATGAAGTAGTGTGATTAGTATTTAACAAATTGAGCATGTCTCAAAGGTAGGGACAACCAACATAGCAACATGGCAAAGGATGTTTTTATGTAAAGTACTCCCCCAAGCTTGAATTTTGCAAAATTCAAGTTTGGATTAATTTAATTCAATGTTGTATGATGGTTGGTTGGACATACCTTGTGCTTGTCATTTATCCGATCTTCTTGCTCCAATCATGGAAAGGTTAGTGACAATAATACCTGAAGGAATATTTCTACAATTATCTTTATATGCTCCATACACAAGGCAATGTTGCAAATAATTAGAAGTTCATGTTACGATCTGATCAGTGCTTGTTTTAGGACACTAAGCTTGTCCTTGGGAAACCATCAATTTATGTCGGCGAAGTGGTTCCCCTCCAACGCTGACCTATATCAAGATCAACTCAACGAGATCTGCAATATTTATTATAGACATATGCATCGACAACCGCCCTTTTAAAGTTTTTATAAATAGAAGGGAAGAGGGGGTTGGAGATCTCAAATGCGGTGATGTTGGAGAGACCAATTAATTGGGGTGATGTTTTATATGAGCAAGGACTTGGTGAGGTATTTATGAAATAACTTCCATGCTCACTGTTGTTTCTCTCATTCTCAAACTCCAAGGATGATTCTTCATGAATTCTTAAAATTCCTCTAGGATTGTCTCTCAAGTTTGTCTTATTCATCCATTCAATGGTGATAGCACATGGATTTTTAATGCCCTCAAGCCATTGATGTTGCTCTTCTCAATCCTCCTTGTGGTCTTGGTGACTTTTTATGCATGGGATGTGTTGGAAAGAGCATCAGAGAAATTATTAGGCTCAAGGATGGGTTGGATAGCCGAATCATGGGATTGGAATGTTTGGAAATCGGCTATTGAAACTTCCTTTCCTTCTCTGGGAGATGATTCCTTCTCTATCGCTAGGAATTTTTTATGAAGAATAGTGCAAGAAGGATGTCCACGAATGAAGACATACCTTGCTTTACTAACAGATAAAGAAAGAAAAACTCTACCAAAGGGTATATGATTAAGACCAATGTGAAAATATCGAGAAAAAACATGGTCTTGTAGGGCTAGGTTTAAACCAAAATTTATAGAAAGATTAACAGATTCCCTAGGTGTAGCTAAAAGTTCATTATCTTTTTGATTAAAAGATAGGACCTCAGCTATAGAAAAGGGTTGGTTTTGACCTATTGCAATCAACTCCGGACACAGATCATAATTAGGAGCAGAACTTGTTAACTCCCATGGTCTATGGCTGGTCTCCGAAGGTGCAAAAAATTCAATAATAGGTGTGGAATTTGAGTTATCCATAAAGATGGAAAAAATAAAAAGATAAAAGAATAAAAGTATAATACAAGATAATAGCAAGATTTAAAGTTATCTCAGCAAACCGTCTTTCTCCCCAGCAACGGCGCCAGAAATGCTTGTTGATATTTGGTAACGCAATAAGGAATTGATCCACAAGCGCACGGATATCGGTGAGCATTTCACCCGGGAGGTTATCCAGAGTATCATATTTATATTTTTACCAATGGGAGAAAGGGTGCATCTGACTAACCAAATCTATTACTACTACCCTTTAGGCTACAAAGAATGTTTCTCGATGTGAGCGATGTATAGAGAAGACTGCAACCGTAGTCTCGTTCTAACCTTGGTAAGGATGATCTACTATTCTATTAGGGAGGCTCACACAATCTAGGCACCACAGAGGATGTTCAACCTGCACCTATAAACCCTATCCTTCCTGCTAACGAGATATGGTCTGCAAAGATAACTCGGAAATGTCACGTTCCTCGCTACTACCACGGTCCAGCTAGTCAAGGGATATCTATGAGTACCCTAGCCCAAACACCATGTTTACGCTAGCAATGATTACTCTAAACTCAACCGGAAGAGATTAAAGTAAACTCATAAACCAAAGAACAATAAAACAAGAACTTACTAGAATTAGAAGTCGAATTACTGAAGAATCCTAGGAGCAAGCCTCGGGTTAGGAGAACTTGATCCCGCAGGTACAACCTCGGAGTAGACACCGACAAGCCGGGCTTCCTCCGATCTACACCTCCACTCTATCTCTCTCAATCTAGTAGAAACCAGAAGATCTAATTCTACTCACATTGGATGCTAAGCCCTAAGTCTATTTAGAGGAGAGGTATGCCTTCGAGGGCTCCTCTCAACTCTATGATGAACTTGTTCTCCTCCAGGGGCCAGGGGGTCTGCTTATATAGTCCCCTCAAGTGAATCTGGGCCATTGGATCAAACTGACATTGATTGAACGGTTAACCTTGATCCTTTAGGTCGGTGGAGCGTAACCCCCGAAGAGAGTCCTGATTGGACTCTAGGACAGGGCGGGCGCACAAGGGGGGAGGGCGAGCGCCCTACCCCCGGGCCCGTTCGCCTTCCCATTCGTTCCCGTGGCTTCTAGAGTCTTCTAGATGACAGAAAATTGCGTGGCACGTTAATATCTCTATGTAAACCCGACGTGTGGGCCTTTCTTCCATATTTCCTGATGACCCCCTGCAGAAATAGACAAACACCAAAACTCGTGGAATTCTGTCAGATAAAACCCTAAGTCTGGGTGTTGGTTGCATTTGGATCCTTTTCTTTATTTACTTGATGATTATATTTGGTACTTAAGGACTGTCAACAAAGGTCAGGTGTTGCTCGTGCACCAGCTCCTTACAGGTGGTGCCGGCGATGATGGCTCCGATGACATCGGAGTCCGTGATGTTGGGGAGCTCGGTGCACTGCTTGGAGAAACGCTTGATGAAATCTCGGAGAGACTCATTAGGTTTTTGTCAATAGCTCCTGAGGTCCTAGGAGTTCCCAGGGCGCATGTATGTGCCCTGGAAGTTTCCGACAAAGATCCTAACTAGGTCTGCCCAGCCGTGGATCAGACGCTGGGGAGGTGCTCGAGCCACGCCCTTGCTGAATCAGCCAGGTGTAGTGGCAGGTTGCGGATGATGAGCAGATCATCGTCTGCTCTACCGAGCTGGCATGCTAGGCGGTAGTCCGCTAGCCAGAGCTCTGGGTTGGTCTGTCGGAATCGGGTCGGGAAACTTGGCCCTGCGGATAGCCTCGCTGAAAACGTGGGGACCCAGAGGCTCAGGCGACGTGCTGCGGTCGTGATCAGGGTCATACCTTCCACCTTGGCGCGGACGGTAGTGTCGAGGCTTGGCCTCGTCCCTGTCATGACGTTTGGCCTCGAGGGTGGCCCGGGCATCCACATTGGTTCCGACGCGCTAATGGACAGAGGGGGCCTTAGCGCCCCCTTGCGGATTAGGGTGTGCCGGGCCCTGCACGGTCTGTGCCTTGTTGGGAGGGGGTTGATCCCCCGGGTGTCCTGCCCTTTGTTGACAGTCCTTAAGTACCAAATTTAATTATCAAATAAACAAAGGAAAGGATCCAAATGCAACCAACACCCAGACTTAGGGTTTTATCTGACAGAATTCCATGTGTTTTGGTGTTTGCCTATTTTTGCAGGGGGTTATCAGGTAATATGGAGGAAAGGCCCACATGTCGGGTTTACATATAGATATTAACGTTTCACACAATTTTCTATCATCTAGAAGACTCCAGAAGCCACGGGAACGTACAAGAAGCCGAGCGGGTGTTGGGTATTTTAAACGCAAACAGAAAAATCCGCAAGCGCACGGATACCGATGTAGCTTTCACCCAGGAGTATTCCAGAGTATGTATTTTCCACAGGGAACGTGAGTGTACTAATTAAGACTCAAAATCGCCCAAGGATAACTATATAATTATTTTTGGTGGGAAGAGAGGAAGTTTCCTGAGAGTTCTCTAGTTGATCTAAGAATCAAGAATTACTTCAAAGATTATCTATTTCAGGACATCAGAACACTAACCACAGAAAGAGATGAGAAGGGGGCTAGGAAGCTCTGACTACGGTCCTAGAAACACCGACCCGAATGAGGTGGGATACGTCGACCGTTAGGGCTGTCACTACCCTAGGGCTACCACAACAATCCGCAGGATTGGGTGCAATTCTAGGTAATTACTAGACTAAACACCAAGTCTAATCTATTAATTACTACTCTAATGTTGCAAAGATTAGAGGACTTGATGCAAGCGCGAATCCAGTAAATAACTTGAATGTAAATAAAAGTAATTAGCTGCAAAAGTACAATGTTGAAGAACGAATGTTGCAAAAGTACAATGTTGAAGAACGAATGCTGCAAAAGTACAATGTTGAAGAACGAATGCTGCAAAAGTACAATGTTGAAGAACAAATGTTGCAAAAGTACAATGTTGAAGAACGAATGTTGCAAAAGTACAATGTTGAAGAACGAATGCTGCAAAAGTACAATGTTGCAAAAGTAATTAGCTGCAAAAGTAATTAGCTGCAAATGTAAATAACTCAGGAATTATGAATTGAAGAACCTGGAGAACGATGAAGAACGAACCAGTTGCTGCAAAAGTACAATGTTGAGGAAGATCCGATAGATCCGGCTCCTCCTCCTCCGCTCTCCTCTTCTCTCTCCCTATTTTCTAGATTACAACTAGAACTAACTAGAACTAGAACTACAGGAACTAGAACTAGAACTAGATGAACTAGAGGGATCCTCTCTACTTGGATGAAGAATTGAAACCCTAGCTTTGATTCTGTAGAAGAGGTATGCTCTCCAGAGGCCAGGGGGCCTTGCTTATATAGTCTTTTCAGATGAATCTGGGCCGTCAGATCAAACCTACATTAATCGCACGGTTTTCCTTGATCCCTTAGGTCGGTGGAGCACGATCCGTGAAAAGGACTCTGATTGGGCACCAAAGGGGGGCGGGCGCCCTGGTCTCTAGGGCTGGCGCCCAGGGCCAGGCCCCGTTCTGCCTCCGCTTCGTTCCCGTGGCTTTTGGAGTCTTCTAGATGAGAGAAAATTGCGCGGCACGTTAATATCTATATGTAAACCTGACATGTGGGCCTTTCCTCCATATTTCCTGATAACCCCCTGCAGAAATAGACAAACACCAAAACTCGTGGAATTCTGTCAGATGAAACCCTAATTTTGGTTGTTGGTTGCATATAGGTCCTTTCCATGATTAGTTGATGGTTAAATGTGAGCATTAAGGACCGTCAACAAGCTCCCCCAAGCTTAACCTTTGCTCGTCCCTGAGCAAAGCTAAAATCAGCAAGAAAACAGAGGTTACTTTTATGCTTCTTACTATAGGGTTTTTAAGTTATCACTAAGGTCTTAAGTGCTTGAAAAACAGAACGATCAAGTCAAGCACTATGTCTCAAGTTCTTCTGTCTTACCATTGTTTTGGAGTATTTTTGTAAGTTTCCAAAATAAAACTGAGGCATTTGCCTTCTTCTCAAAAGATATATAAGTAGAGCTTTAAAAGTTTTAGCATACTTACTTTGCATTTTGCTATGTCAATGCTCGGAGCAAGGGAGAGGGATGTCATACTCCTAGATCAAGACCTTTGACCTTTTGAAAAGTTTGTCATCTCTTACTGGCATATTGCTTATTACAGGGACCATGGGCTATCATTTTTTTTCTTTCTTTTTTTTTCTTTTTTTCAGGTGGGCACCAAGTAACCCTAATTCTACTGTTGGACACGTGTCCATTTTTTTTCACTCAGGTGGGTATCTTTGTACCCCTAATTCTACTTCGGACCCTTGTCCATTTTTACCTCTCGTCTCACTTTTTTTTCGAATCAAATTTTTGCATAGTCCCATGCCTCTAACGCAATAATACTTTGGAAGAGTGAATCTTTTATACTTTTGAAACAAAAAGATCTTGATCTTTGGAGCATGATAATTCTCTCAACCAAAACTACAAGATTTAACAAGGGCTTGAACAAAGCAAGTGCCCACAGTTTTAATATTTATATCTTATTAGACTCTAGGTATTATGTCAAACAGGATCTCATTTTTTTTCTTTCAATTTTTAGATTTTCAAAAGATAAAATCTCCAGAACTCTAGCAAAACTTGGAACAAGTTAAATAGTAGCTTAGACCTTCTTATATCATGTTTGTCAATTACCTAGACTTGGATCAAACTTTCTTTTTATTTTATTTAAAACTTAGGATTACACAAAACTATTGTATATTACTCAAAAGAAAAACTTTTTTGGTTTCATGGTTATGCATTTTTTATTTATTTCCGAATACTAGTAAATAAAACCAAGAAAGAAAAGTAACACTTATCTAGATACACGTGGGGGTACCTCCCCCAAGCTGGATGTTGACATAGTCGTTCACTCTTGTGGCCTGCATGTTCGGTCTCACTCATCTTAAGCTTCAAAATCCTACACAACCCAAATAGACAACAAAACTCGTGGAGCATGTTAAGGGTTAGGTAATTGTCTAGAGCTTATGAGAGCTTAATGTGAGAATTCTATGAACTCAATCACATCAAGTTCCTCTACCAGGTTGTTTTGTGGCTCGAGATAGATTTTCAAGCATTGACCATTTACCTTAAAAGTGTTACCTATGTCATCTTGGATGGTAATGGCTCCATGAGTTGAAGTGTCAATAACCTTGTATGGTCCATCCCACTTACTTCGTAGCTTACCATGCCCAAAGAGCTTAACTCTTGAATTAAATAGTAGAACCTTAACTCCAGGCTTAAACTCCTTGTGCTTGATTCTCTTATCATGCCATCGTTTTGTTCTCTCTTTATAGATCCTTGAATTGTGGTAGGCTTTCTCTCTCCATTCTTCTAGCTCAGATAATTGCATTAGACGATTCTCGCTAGCGAGGTGGAGATCCATGTTCCATTTCTTGAGTGCCCAATGAGCCTTAAACTCTCCTTCCACAGGCAAATGACAAGTTTTTCCATATACAAGTTGATAAGGTGACATACCTATGGGTGTTTTGAATGCAGTTCTATATGCCCAAAGTGCATCAGGAAGTTTGTCCTTCCACCCCTTACCCATCTCATCTAGGTCTTTTGTAAAATATTTTTGATTTGTTTGTTAGATGTTTCGGCTTGAACGCTAGTTTGAGGATGGTATGGTGTTGCCACATTGTGTCGAACTCCATGATCGGCTCGGTACTTCCGGAAGACTTTGTCGATGAAGTGGGAACCTCCATCGCTTATAACTATCCGGCGTATACCAAAGCGAGGAAAGATTACTTCATGGAACATTCTCTTGGCATGTTTTGAATCAGCTGATCGACAAGGTAGGGCTTCTACCCATTTGGACACGTAGTTCACAGCTACTAAGATATACTCGCAATTCCCGGACATAGGGAATGGCCCCGTGAAATCAATGCCCCATACATCGAAAAGTTCTACTTGAAGATTATTTGTGAGAGGCATTTCATTTCGTGAGTTGATATTCCCATGTTTTTGACATCGGTGGCATCTCCTGACAATCCTTTGTATCTTCATACATCGTTGGCTAGAAAAAGCCACTTTGCCAAATTTTAGCATGTGTCCGGAATGCTCCATAGTGTCCTCCATATGGCGAGGCATGGCATCTTTCCATAATTTGAGTAGCCTTTGCCATAGGAACACACCTTCTCAAAAGTCCATCAGCACAGACTCGGAAAATATATGGCTCATCCCAAAGGTGGAAACGACTATCGTGAAGCAACTTCCTTTTGTTTGTAGCAGGTGGGACATAGCCTTTTACTATAAAGTTTACGATGTCTGCGTACCATGGATCTGCATATGTTATCTTAAGCAGGGTGTCATCCCTTTGGTAATCATTTATGGGAAGCTCATCATGTGTTTCCTTATATTGAAGCCTAGAAAAGTGGTCGGCTGCGGAATTCTCTACTCCCTTCCTATCTCGGATTTCTATGTCGAAGTCTTGGAGTAGAAGAATCCATCAAATTAGACGAGGCTTAGCATCTTTCTTAGTGAGGAGATACTTGAGAGCAGCATGGTCTGAATAGATGATTATCTTTGCCCCCACTAAGTAAGATCTAAACTTGTCTATAGCAAAGACAACAACCAAAAGCTCTTTTTCAGTTGTAGTGTAATTGAGCAGTGGTCCAGACAAGGTTTTGCTAGCGTAGGATATGGCAAAATGTTTTTTATCCTTGATTTGTCCTAAAACGGCACCAACCGCAAAATCGCTAGCATCACACATGACCTCAAAAGGAAGATTCCAGTCAAATGGTTGGATAATCGGGACTGAGATGAGTGCTTTCTTAAGAGTTTAAAAAGATTCATGACACTCATCACTAAAGATGAAAGATGCATCCTTAGCTAGGAGACTAGTTAGGGGTCTAGCAATTTGATAGAAGTTCTTGATAAACTGTCTATAGAACCCTGCATGTCCCAAAAAGCTACGGATTCATTTCACATTCATGGGAGGTGGAAGTTTTTCAATAACTTCAGTCTTTGCTTTTTCCACCTCTATACCACGTTCGGACACTTTATGTCCTAGCACTATTCCTTCCTGAACCATAAAATGGCATTTCTCCCAGTTCAGGATTAAGTGCTTTTCTTCACATCGCTACAAGACTCTATCTAAATTCTCCAAACAATGATCAAAGGTTTTGCCATTGACGATAAAATCATCCATGAAAACCTCCATGATCCTCTCAATCATGTCTGAGAAAATAGACATCATGCACCGTTGAAAAGAAGCTGGAGCATTGCACAATCCGAATGATATCCGTCGGTATGCATAAGTTCCATACGGGCATGTAAAGGTAGTCTTTTCTTGGTCATCTGGGTCGATTGGGATTTGGTGATATCCAGAATAACCATCAAGGAAACAGAAGAAAGAGTGGTTTGCAAACCGTTCCAACATTTCATCAATGAAGGGTAACGGAAAGTGATCTTTCTTTGTAGCCTTGTTGAGTTTTCGATAGTCAATACACATACGCCACCCAGTGACAATTCGTTGAGGGATGAGTTCATTCTTCTCATTCCTAACGACCGTCATTCCTCCTTTCTTTGGCACTACTTGGATGGGGCTAACCCACTCACTATGTGGCACAGGATAAATAATCCCAGCATGATAGAGTTTGAGGACCTCTTTCTTAACAACCTCTCGCATAGCATTGTTAAGTCTCCGTTGCGGTTCCCTTGAAGGTGTAAAATTGGGATCAATAGGGATACGATGAGTGTAGAGAATGGGACTAATGCCCGTGAGATCTTCGAGAGAGTAGCCAAATGCTGATCTATGCCTTTCAATAACAGTGACAAATTGTGGTGTTTCATAATCGGAAAGCTTGTCACTAATAATTACTAGAGTTTTTGGGTTGTTGTGCAAAAAGACATATTTAAGGCTAGAAGGAAAAGGTTTTAGCTCTATTGAAGGAGGTGAAGGTTGTTCATTTTTGTCTAGCTCAACGGGTTCTACCAACTCTTCTTCTTCTTGAACAAAGTGTTCATGATTAAAGAATGGTTGGGCCATCTCCTCTTGAGTCAGCATTAAGATCTCCTCAATACGATCTGGTTCAAGTTTGGGTTCCACTATCGTGTTAATTGTTCTAGCAAGAGGAACAACAATAGTGGAATTCCCAACCTTGAAGTCTAAATGGCCTCGTTGTGGTTGTTCTTGTAGAAGTTTCATGATTGGTCTACCAATCAAGAAAGGAATCTCCGGTATGTCAAAAATGTGAATGTCTAAACATATTCCAGAGTCCTTGATTCTAACAGGAATTGCCCTTAATACCCCATGGCTTTCTAGAATTAATCTAGATGGACTTTGTAAAAGTTTTTGAGATAGGTTATGGACTCGTTGGGATAAAGAGTGTCAGCTAACTCCTTGGAAATAACATTTATCCCAACATATGGATTGTAGTGGACCTTCCTAGGGGACCCTCTAATTTGGCACAGAAGAATGGTTGAAGGAGTGATGATTCGAGCTATCTTAAGAGACAACTCTGCTTCTGTTAGCCATTCATAACTCAGAATAGAGGAAAGGCTTTTGATGCATTCTATGTCAACAGATTCTACTCTTAGAATGGATTGAGTGGTCTCTGCTAGAGGTCGTGTTTGGATAGGAAAATTTGAGGTATTTCCATATTCTACAAAAAGATCTTCCGCGAATTCAAAGGGATGCTCTAAAGGTGGTGGTTCATCATCCCTTAGTTGGTTTTGCATTCCCTTATCAGGAGGTTTCTCTATAACCAAATTAATGGATGGGTCAGGTGGAATTTCTAACTCGGTTGCAAGTTCCTCATCTTTTGGTTTAGGATCAGGCTCGACTTCTTTTTCTTCTTCAGGAAACTCATCATAAATGCCTGTGTAAGGGGTATTTTCAAAGATTCTCTCTAGGATAGCTCTCCCCTCATCTGTGAGTTTGTGTGTGGATGAGCCTCCTGAAGCAATGTCGAGGTGAAGAGCAGCTTCCTTATTTAGACCACGATAAAAGTGGTATACAGTACATGGTCAGGCAGGGAAAGGTTTGGACCAGAATTGGTAAGGCTTGTGAACCTAGCCCAAGCTGCTCCTAAAGTTTCCTTCTCTCTTTGTTTGAATGTAAGAATTTTGATTCTAAGGTCAGCGATTCGAAAAAGTGGGAAGAAAGCGAGACAAAAGTTGTCCCGAAGTTCATCCCAATTTCCATTAACGCCTCCCACAGAATGAGCATACCACTTTTTTGCTCTTCCAAAAGGAGAACGGAAATAATTTCCATCTAAGGGTTTCTTGTGTCATGCTAGAAATAGATTGGTAAGAGCACAACTGCTTGAATTCTCTAAGGTGGGTGTATGGATCATCATCTACTAGCCCAGAGAAGGGTTGCTCCTGAATCATGGCTATTAGATCAGGGACGAGGTCATAGCCATCTGTAAGAATTGGATGTGATGATGGTGGTGGCTCTAATAACTCGCCCTTTGGAGCAAAGAATTTATAGATAGGAGTGAAATCCATGTGGTATGGTGAAAATGGTAAGGTGAGTGTGGTAAAAAAGGAAAAGAAAAAGGATACACAGACGACTTGGTTCGAAACTAGCACAGCTACCGTTCCCCGGCAACGGCGCCAGAAAGCTTGTTGGGTATTTTAAACGCAAACAGAAAAATCCGCAAGCACACGGATACCGATGTAGCTTTCACCCGGGAGTATTCCAGAGTATCGATTTTCCACAAGGAACGTGAGTGTACTAATTAAGATTCAAGATCGCCCAAGGATAACTATATAATTATTTTTGGTGGGAAGAGAGGAAGTTTCCTGAGAGTTCTCTAGTTGATCTAAGTATCAAGAATTACTTCAAAGATTATTTATTTCAGGACATCAGAACACTAACCACAGAAAGAGATGAGAAGGGGGCTAGGAAGCTCTGACTAGGGTCCTACAAACACCAATCCGAACGAGGTGGGATACGTCGACCGTTAGGGCTGTCACTACCCTAGGGCTACCACAACAATCCGCAGGATTGGGTGCAATTCCAGGTAATTGCAAGACTAAACACCACGTCTAATCTATTAATTACTACTCTAATGTTGCAAAGATTAGAGCACTTGATGCAAGCGGGAATCCAGTAAATAACTTGAATGTAAATAAAAGTCATTGAAGAACTCAGGAATTATTAATTGAAGAAACTGGAGAACGATGAAGAACGAACTAGTTGCTGCAAAAGTACAATGTTGAGGAAGATCCGACAGATCCGGCTCCTCCTCCTTCCCTCTGCTCTTCTCTCTCCCTATTATCTAGATTACAACTAGAACTAACTAGAACTAGAACTAGAAGAACTAGAACTAGAACTAGATGAACTAGAGGGATCCTCTCTACTTGGATGGAGAATTAAAACCCTAGATTTGATTCTATAGAAGAGGTATGCTCTCCAGGGGCCAGGGGGCCTTGCTTATATAGTCTTTTCAGATGAATCTGGGCCGTCGGATCAAACTGACATTAATCGCACGGTTTTCCTTGATCCCTTAGGTCGGTGGAGCAAGATCCATGAAAAGGACTCTAATTGGGCACCAAAGGGGGGCGGGCACCCTGGTCTCTAGGGCGGGCGCCCTCGGCTAGGCCCCGTTCTGCCTCTGTTTCGTTCCTGTGGTTTCTGGAGTCTTCTAGATGAGAGAAAATTGCGCGGCACGTTAATATCTCTATGTAAACCCGACGTGTGGGCCTTTCCTCCATATTTCCTGATAACCCCTTGCAGAAATAGACAAACACCAAAACTCGTGGAATTATGTCAGATGAAACCCTAATTTTGGATGTTGGTTGCATATAGGTCCTTTTCCATGATTAGTTGATGGTTAAATGTGAGCATTAAGGACCATCAACAGCGGGCCCGAGGACAGGGCGCCCGCCCTCCCCCCTTGGGCGCCCGCCCTGTCATCTGGACAAATCAGGCTCCGCCTCATGGATTATGCTCCACCGACCTAAAGGATCAAGGAAAACCGTGCGATTAAGGTCAGTTTGATCTAATGGCCCACATTCATTTGGAGGGGCTATATAAGCAGACCCCTGACCCCTGGAGTAGGCATCCCCTTGATCCCTATTCATTATTCATAGACAGAGCAAAAGCTAGGGTTTGGAGATGAGAGCTCTCCTCTCATCTCTAAACTAGAGTAGATCTAGATAATAGCGAGATGGAGAGCGAGGGAGGATTGGAGGAGAGGCCGCCCTGTCGGTTCTTCCTCTAGTTGTACTTCGCCATGATCAAGCTCTACTCAAGCTTGCTCATGGGATGACTCTGGTAATCTACTTCTATTTCATTATGCAATTACTATCCATGTATGTTCTGGTTCACAACTCTTTTGAGTACTTTAATCTATAGGACGCTATAGGTGAGAGTTGTAGTATAGGTGTAAGCGTGGTGCTTGGACCTAAATTACTTGTGGATATCCCCTGTCTAGCCGGATCGTGTGGTAGGCCACGTAGGTGACAGCTACATTGGTCCTCTGTAGTCCACCTCCTGTTAGCAGGACTGGTAGGGTTTATCGGCCTATGGATAAGCATCCGTTGTGGTGTAATCTTATCACGTGGTTCGTCCCATACATAGACATACCCCTTTGAAGTAGAGAAACCATAGTTATCCTCTCTACTCTCCTACCATCGCCCATATACTAGATTGCTCTACACTATATTCCCATATTATCACCCATTGTTATCTTACCTTTAATATTGTTCTTATTCAATTCTACCATCTTTCCTATTTACACCTATCTATCTATCTTGGTTAAGTTAGAGCGTAGTTGGTTCTACCATTTCCCTGTGGATACGATAAAATCTTTAACCGGGTAAAAGCTACAACGGTATCCGTGCGCTTGCGGATTTATCTGTGTGAGTATAAATACCATAGTACACTCTAGTGCCATGCTGGGGATGACAACCTAGTATTCAAGTGGTGTTAGCAAGTGTCAACAAGCTTTTTGGCGCCGTTGCCGGGGAAACGGTTGCTGAGTTGACTACAAACTAGCTTTATCATTTTCTAAAAAATAAAAAAATAATAAATAAATAAAATAAATATATATTTTTTCCTTTTATCCTTTGCCTTATCTCTGCTATTCTTTCTTCTTATCTAATACTTGATCTCTGGTCTATCATGAAGGCAAACATGTCTATCTATCAGTTTAATAGACCTATGGGCACACATCTCGAACCACCAAAATCTTCAAAGCCTATTATGACATCTAGTTTTGAGATAAGCCCGGAATACATAGAATTTCTTCAAAAACAACCTTTCTCAGGAGAAGGTGAGGAAAACCCATACACACACCTAAGAGAGTTTTATCAAGACTGTGACCTCCTTCGCATTGAAGGCATGTCTGATGAGACCCTTAAATGGAAGCTCTTTCCGTTCTCTTTAACGGGAAAAGCTAGACATTGGTATAAACTCAACATAGGAAGTGCTCATGGAGATTGGAAGGAGCTATACAATAGTTTTCTCTCTAAATATTTTCCGATCTCCAAAGTGGTGGATCTTCAGCTCGAGATTCTTTCTTTTAGACAATTAGAAGAAGAATCTCTTGGCGAATCATGGGACCGCTTTATTGACCTTACTCTCACTGGCCCAAAGCTTTTTATTCCAGAAGAAGTTATTCTAATTCCCTTTTTTAAGGGCCTTAGTAGGGAAAATAAGCAAACGCTTCATGCGGCCACTGGAAGATCTTTCCACCACCTGTCCGCTAGTGAAGTTTAGAATTTGATTGATTTAATGAGCGGAAAGTCTCCTAGCTTTTATATCCCTAAGAAAGAGAAAGAATCAGTTCCTAGACAAGAAGAGGAAGTTTCGATAGCCAAATCACAACCACTTCAATCCCAAACTTTAGCTATCGATCCTAACCCATCAATACCCCAAAATTCTCTAAGGGAGTAAGGAATTCCAACCTTAAATCTTTTAGATGCTGATGGTTTAGACTTCTAGTTCCATAAGAGACCTTTAAGCAGGGATAATTCAAATCCTTGCAATAATGGTTCTCTTAGAGAATGTCCTGGTTCCTGTTATGAAGAAGTCGAGGATGACATATCAAGTGAAGGAGAGCTAAACCATATAGAAATTCTATCTGCTCCCCTTCCATGTTCACAAGTTCTAAATCCATCCTTGACCTTAGAGATCCCTCTTATCACTCTCCTTTTTAGTCTCATTATGATCCTAGCAATCCATCAAGATAACCAAACCATAGAAGTCATGATGACTATAAGGATGGCATGACAAGTAATGTGTCACACCCTGGCTTTTAAAATAAGACCAAAGTCATCATATGTGTGCCTAGGAAGTCCACACATATAACAAAAGAATAGAAATATCAGAATCAATGTTATATATAGCGAAAAACATATTTATAATAACACTTACAAAACATCAGAGTACGCGGAAACAGTAGCTAGACTTCTTAGACTCCATTCTTCTCAGGAACAGTTGACTAGGGGCTCCGTACGCAAAGCACTTCTGACAAGCATCTAGAAAACTCCATAGCATCTTTGTTCTTCTTCTGAGCAGCACTTTACTACACACTCTGGGTGTGGGGGAAAATAGCAAGGGTGAGTTCATGTCGAACTCAACAAGCACAGACGGAAAGTAATGACATGCAAGGCTTAAAACAAGGTAAAGCTGACTTGGTTTGACTGCGGTAGCATTTTAGTTGATCACTTTTAATTATGACTATTATTAGAACAACCTACTACTAATTATGAGTAGCATAAACCCAACCGTTATTAGTGTAAGTAGTAATTAGCATCTTTTTAATGACTATCCTAATAATTATAGTAGTCCAGGGATTAACCCCAATTATTAACACAGGATAGCAATCCTGCCAACACGGAATAGCCATTCTGCCAAAACACGATGTAGCAACCTCACCAAGGTCCATCTCCAAGTATCCAGTGAATCCAATTTGCTCATCAAGTGAGGGTCTGGGCCGCTCGTGACCGTGAGCACGGCTGATATATCAGTTTTACACTCTGCAGAGGTGTGCACGTTCACTCCAAGTCGTGATTCCCATTTGCCCAGGGTCATGACTCCCCAAAACACTGCCAAGGTGAGCAGGCAGGGTCTCACTACGAGACCTTTCACAGGGTCCAACTAATAGGATGCCACTCGCAAGTTTTCGCTGGGGCGCTCGACAGTCGATACCCATAGCCATGGCGTACCGAGCAGCCGCTAACTTAATATTCATTACCCAAGTTACTTCCTCACGCCTACCCAGAAAGTAACACCCTACTAGTGGAGGTCCTGCTAATTAGTCAAGCCAGAGCCATATAGCTTGGAGCTGCACTGTAAGTCCCAGGGGGCCGCTCCCTGACTAAGTCCTTACGGAGAGCAGAGACGGGTACGCCCGGCAAACCGGACCACAAACAGTACCCGCTCCCCCTGTCACCACCATCATCACGATGCTCGTAAGCATCCAACATCGCCATCACCACAGTGACCAAAGGTTCAACACAGTTTAAGCATCAAGTTAAGTAGAGAGTAATTCTTGTTTAAGCATGTGTATAAGATGAGTAGAGCAGCTAAGCAAACCTAGTATAGCCTAGACTACCCATATACTTAACCCCAGGTGAACAAGGAATGGTAAGTAAAACTATTCATGTACTTAGGGTTTGCATTCATTGGACACATGCATATAAAGTAAATGACATTAATGAGTAGGTTCAAAATGATCAAACGGTGTCTGCACTTGCCTTTATTCCCAGTGTATATCTGCTCAGAATTCTTTGACTTCTTTCTTCTTATCTCCAACTTCTGCTTCGACTGTCGGACCTTAGTTCCAGATCTTCACTGTTGACGAACCACGCTTCTTCTACTCAAAGTAAACAAGCAACACAAATAGACAAACACCAATCGCGACTAAGAACAAGCATCAATCAAAAGAAAAGCTTTGAACAAAAGCGTCTAAACGACACGGCTTATTGCTACAATCGTGACCACGCAAGAACGATTGAGAATAGAGCTATCATTAATCGGACACGACTTTCGAGGTTCAAAGTGTAACGGAGAAGACGACTACACGCTGGTCGTATTTTATTTATAAAAAACTATATACCACTGAAGCCAATTAAGCATTTATAGTTTTTGAAATATAGCATATATGAAAGCAACTAATCAAATGATTATATATCATGTTTAAACTAATCAAGTTATAATTAATAAAGAAACATTAAGGTTGATATTAATAACATGGGCATTTATTTTTTTACAAAAGATCAAATTATAAACCTAAGTTGCTTTTAATCAAAAAGTCATTAAATAAATATTAAACTAATTAGTTATATAATTTTTGTTTAACTAAAAGAATCATAGTTAATAAATACTTAGGTTAACATTAACAAAGTTGATATTAGATTATAAAAGAATATACCAAAGTGTAAACCTAAATTGTTCTTTGTAGATTAAAAGGGCATTTAGTTAGTCATTAATTATTTTGTATTTATGGTGAAAATCTAAATAGTCAAACGAGGTAACTATTACTGCTAAAGCGTAGTTTACGATGAAACGAAACTAACGCGACGAGAACGAGCTCAATCGGAAATAAAACACGGATTCTATGGCCAAAACTAGGTCAGTGGCAAAACTGTGAATAAACAGAACTATTTTTCATAATTTAAATAAATAAAACTGAAATTTAAAAGCATTTTGGACTAAATAAATAAATACCAAAGGATCCAGGGGCTAAACTGCTAAAAATATGAATTATTTCTAATTATTCTGAAAGGCAGAGCACTGCGGGTTAATTACCGAAAACTGCAGGGGCTTTTTCGCAAAACGGCCAGGGCTGACCGCGTCTTGCTGGTTGACCGGCCACGCGGCGCGGCGGGGTTGGCGGGTCCACGGCGGCGCTTGTGGACCGAGGCGCAGGGCGCGGGTCCACCGGTCCACCGTGGACCGGGGGGGCCGGGCGGGATCGCGCGCGGCGGCGGCGTGGTGCGCGGTGCTCCGGCTCGTCGTGGCAGCACTACGGGGCACGAGGGGCTGTGCCGAGGGCACTGGCGTGCAGCGCGGGTCGCGGCGAGGCCGATGCGCGCGACGGCTGCGCGTGAGAGGGCCGGGAAGGGAGCGGTCTACGCGGCGAGGCGATTCGGAGGCGGTGGCTCGCTCCGGCGAGAGGTCGTGCACAAGGTAGAAAGGGAGAGAGATGGGGAGAAAGGCACCGATGGGATCCTCACCTCGCTGCGAAGCTCGGGGAGCGGTTCTTGGCGTCAAGGAGGCAGCGACCGATGGGATCGACGGCGGCGGGAACCTTGGCCCCGCGGCTATGGCGGCGGCACAGCGTGGCTGGGCTTCCGGGTGGCGGCTAGGGTTCAAGGAAGGGGCGCGGGGCGGCTGCATCCTCTGTTTTGTAGGCTAGGGCAGCACGGCAAACCTCGCAACGCATGCGGCGCGGATTCCGGGGCCGGTGGTTGCGGCCGAGTCCGAAATAGCCGGGGGTTAGGGATGACAGGTGGGTCCCACTCGTGGGGCCCAGCCGTCAGTGGCAGCAGGTGGGAGAAGGCAGCGCGCGGGGAAAGGCCGCTGCGGCTGACACGCAAGCCCGGCCGGTCAGTGGCTCAGGCGGCAGGAGCACGGGGCTGCGCTGCTGGACCGAGGCCCAAGAGCATGGAGGTGCGGAGAGAGAGGAGCCGGCCTGGGCTGGGCCGCCAACTTCTACTAGGCCGAAACGAGAATGAGGGAGAAGGGGCTTTCCTTTTTATTTTCAAATTCATTTAAACCATTTTCCCAAACATTTTCAAACCAAAGTTCAAACAAAATTTCATTCAATACTCTGAGATTATTTTAGAACCTTTATTTCCTACTTTTGGAAACAAGACCTATTTTCTTAAAAACACCCTTTTTAACTTGTTGTTTTTTTTGAAACTCAAATATAATTTAGTTTTCAAAAAGGACTTGTGTTTTATTTTTCCGAAAACCGAAAGGACCTAAACGTGTTCGCTAGAAATTTTGAAATTCATTTTTCTCAGACAAGCTAAACAAAGCTAGGGCACAAAACACCCATCAAATAAAACACCCTCCACTTAATTTAATAAAAGATTTAAAATTTCACGTTTTTCTCATTTTATAATAACAATAATTAGATGAATCTAGGAATATTTTAGAGAAAATTTTAAATCCTTATTTAATTTAGTGTTTTTCTAATAACAATCCAAAATTAAAAATTTTGGAGTGTTATATAATGCCATAGAAGGAGAGCTAAGCCATATAGAAGATTCTATCAGCTCCCTTGTCTTGATCACAAATTCTAAATGGCTGAAATGTGTAGAATGGAAGGACAAGGTATGTCCAACCAATCATCATGCAACACTGAATTAGATTCATCCAAATTTGAATTTTGCAAAATTCAAGCTTGGAGGAGTACCTTACATAAAAACATCCTTTGCCATGTTGCTATGTTGGTTGTCCCTACCTTTGAGACATGCGCAATTGATTAAATACTAATCACACTACTTCATCTCCACTTAAGTAGATCTCTATAAATGCCATCACGCTACCATTGTTTATCCTAGTAAGTGTTAGTTTGGAAGTACTGCACATAATTGTATTGGCTTTTAAATTAAGCATGGTGCTTAGGTTAAATAGCCTTCCTTAATCTGATTAGACATGGAGTCTAGTTCGGTTATTGAACTAAAAAGTACTTGTGTAGACATTGTTATATTTTGTCGGACTAACCCCTGCAGAAAAACTTTCAATAACGATTTGGGAAGTCCTGAGATAAACTCACATCGGAGATGAAGAGAGAGACACATAAAGTTTAACAATTTGCACAAGAAGGACATAACTCATTCATCATAGAGAGATGATCCATGGAAGGAGACAAAGTACATAAACAAGATACACAACCACTACGAATGAGAAGCTTCCCCAAGGTGAGATGGTACCATCACTATTCACTTAAGGTAATATCTTAAGATATGTGACTATCACTTTTACAAGCTTCTCCTTGGTTCTGGCATTCATATAAATAAAGAGACAAATATATATGATTTATAACTCCAAATTAACCAACCCAACTGATCCAGCATTTTTAGTCCTTTAATCTTCGTTCCTAGTACTACCTCCATGATCCCACACTCCTAATCTAAAATGTTGCACATTCAATCTTTGGGAAGATATAAAGAAAAAGACATATACATAGATTATCTTTCCATAAGGTTGAGCGATCTGATCTGACAAATATTTTAAATGCTACACTCATAAACTTTTCACCCATCAACTTAGTCTTTGTAACACCCTAGGTGTTAAGCATGCACTTAAGTCTCATAAGCATTCTCATAAGTATAGCAGCACATGAGCATAGCAATTAACCCAAGTGTGATTTTATGTGCTTAAATTTCATGGTTTAAATATGATAAAAATAGTATGCTTGCTTCCAAATTTCTTGTGTTGACCAAAATAGGTTGAAATATGTTTTAGAAGAATTAAGAGTAATTTTGTGAAACTTTTGGAGCTATAGAATTTGAGAAATGGATTTTATACAAAAAGCCCCAAAATGAATTTATTCAAAAACCAAGAACTAGTTTTGGGTTGCATTTCAAATTCTGTTTGGAGTTTGGAATTTCAACTTAAACCAAAGTTGTAGAATTTTTTATTTGTGACCACTTTTGTTTTGGGGGCCAAGGATGAAAAAGGTTTTAAATTTGTCAAAATGAGTTTGGAAAATTATTGGAGAAAACAAATTCAAAAAAAGGAGAAAGGGGGCAGGCGCTGCTGGGCCAACCCGCCTCCCTTTCAGCCCATTCAGTCGCGCGGCTCCCCTCCCCTCTCCCGTGTGCGGACGCGCCCGCCTCACTCCACCCGGCGCCGGCCACGTGGCGGCCGTACGCCGGCGTCGTGGACGTGGCCGCCCGGCCGACAGGCTTAACCCGGTCGGGACGCCACCCCGCGCCCCCAGACGCTCCATTCTGTCCCCTCCCCGCTCCCTCACCTTCCCTACTCGCGAGCGCAGCAGCAGCAGCAGCGACCACCGCGGCGCCATTGCTGGCCGAGCTCCGCCGCTCGCCGCCGGCCGCGCCAGTGAGCCATTCTCCGCGCCGAGACCACCACCGTGCTCGTCTTCGCCGCGGTAAGCCTCTGCGCACGCTCTACCAAGGTGAAAGCCATCCGTGAGCCCACGATCACTCGCCGGATTTCCTCGACCTCGTCGGAGTGCTCAGCCGCGTCGAAACCCTCCTATTTCTGCCTCGTTTCGCTTGCTCTTGAGTGCGTTAGGTTCGGGACGTGGTGAGGAAGCTCGGACGATTCCCCGCGCGCGCTCTACCCCGCCGGAGTGGCCTGGCCACGGCGAGCAGCGCCGCCGTGCCGCCTTGCACGCCAGCAGGGGTGCTCCGGTCGTCCTCCGGCCAAACCAAGGCTACCCTCGGGTGCGCCTAGCTGCGGGGAGCACGTTGGTGCTCACCCCGTGGCCGGAGACCTCACCGCCGACGAGATCCGCTCATCGGAGGTGCTCTCCCTCTCGGCCACGCTGACCAGTGGGGTCGGGGGCCCACTGTCAGCCGCAAGGGGACCGAGGCGGGTAGAGATCCGGGCATTTTTCAATACGGATTTGAAATGGATTTACAGAAAATGTTTTCTAGAAAATGATTTAAATGGTATTAAATCTATATCTTGAGATCCATGGCTCCAAAATTGGTGAAATAAATTTTGGTGTGTTTTATAATTCTAGATCTACCACCTGGTGTAATTGCATGTCATGTTTGAACAACTTTTCTGTACAAATATATTTAATCCATGTTTTTGATGATATTTAGAAAATGCATAGTAATTAGAATATAACTCAGAAAAATGTGAAACTTGTTTTGTTAGCTTTGCATGGTTGATTAGCCTCTGGAAAAAATATTTCATATATTATTTGCTGCATAAATTGATTTGTAATGATTTAATTGCTTGCATGGCAGTAGTTTATGATTTTTAATAAATATTTGGATCATGCAATTAATTTGGAAATTTTTGTGGGTGTTTCTTATATCAATAAGTAATTTAGAAAAATATGAAATCTGTTGTTTGACACTTGGTCAACAGTAAGATATTTATACTTAATTATATTGAGTAATCTTGCAATTTTTTGTAGGCCAAACTAAGTGTCCAAATATTATGAAAAATTTATGGTAGACTTTATAATTGACCAGTGATCTAATTTAATTTTTGTGGAATTTATTGATGAACAGAAGTATATGCTACTGTTGTAGGTCTAATAATAACCAAAAATAAATTATGAATTATTGTGCATATGTTAAATGGAGTAAAGGGTGTTTGGTATATATTTGAAGCATCATGTTAGCTTGCTGGTTAACCATGAAAACAACTTGTAGAAGAGAATAAAATAGAGGTTAATCTGAGTACATGTTCTTGGATGATGTTGACTACCTTGTAGCAGTAATCACCTATATCACCTACGCACCATATCATGGTCATCTGGTACCCACTTGCATAAGCATTGGATCCCGAGCATCTCGCACTCCACTCATGAGCACACATGCATCATATAGGCTCGCAGGAGAACGGGGTGGGACGCGAGGAGCAAGAGGAGGCCCAGGAGCAGGAACTTCCGGGAGGACCAGAGCTGGAAGGAGAGCTTCAGGAGTGTCCAAACCACAAGCCTAGCACATTTGAGAAAGGCAAGCCCCGGAGCATTCTAAGTCTCCCTATTCTTGCTAACTTAATTGATATATTATGATTGTTGTACTCTGCTGCATTTAAGTGATAGGAATTGTTTGATACCGTTGATGCATACTTACTCCTTGATATTACCACTTGTTTATCTGCCTTGTCCTATGTAGATAGGCTTGGAGTATATGCTTAGCTTGCTTAGCACGGTAGAAGTCAGGTGATTTACTGTCACCTGCGAGATATAGGTGGACACCTTTTGTTTAGCTGTCATTGCTATGAGGAAAAAGTAACCAAGTGTGGGAATGAACTTGAGACCGGGCAGGGTCTTATGGTGAAGTTGACCGTAGTGCCCCTGCCTGTGTCGATTAAGGACCGATCGTTGACGGCCCTCTTGTCATGTTGAACGCATGCCCCACACTTAGCTGGAAGGATACGTCGTTCCGACCACGAAGCCTGAACACTATCCAGGCCGGGAGTCGAGCCGCCATGCGATGTGTTGGTGATGGTTGAGGAGAACGACGAGGGCGCGGCGCGCAACCGTGGTATTCCTTGGATACCTCGGTCACCGGAACGGTCCTCGGGTACTGGCGGTGCCTGCCAAACCCGCGAATTGGTCCTGGATAGTGTAATATGGTGATCTGTAGTTCACTTGATCAGTGAGTGTGGTTTGTGTGGGGAATAACTCGCCAGCTGGTCAGAAATCGATTCGAATCGCCATCGCTTCTGGATAGTGAGCACTTGACATGAGCCCTGTCCTCGTAGTAAGGACTATGAAATACTTGTGTTATAATGAGAAATGATTTATGAATTCTATGATGAGGTACCATCACATCACAACACTTGTTTGCAATAGTACAGGTGCAAATCTAGATGATAGGTAATAATACCTAACCTGAGCTAATTAAAAGAAGAAGGGAATTGCTAGAATGTATTTCTCTTTGAGTAATGCTTTTACGCAAAAAGGTTTCAGCTACCCCACTATACAACCTTCATGATCCTTAAAGAGTCTTTATTTTGGTTTATGACGGGTAAGTCTAGCTGAGTACATTCTCGTACTCAGGGTTCCATTCCCATGTTGTTTTGCAGATGGGCAGATGTACTATGGTTATTGCATTCACTGCTTGTACCCAGCAATGGGTGATGACTAGACCAAGGGCGATGGTCACTCTACCTTCTCTTTTGCTTTTGTTGGAATGATCAACAATGGCACTGTATCAGACTGAATGTGAGTGTGTTATTTTAAAACTATGAAGCTTCCGCTACTTGTGAACTTGGTTTGTAATAACTACATTTGAACTCCGATGTATGTGATGAATGTTGCAAACTGGATGTAACTGTGAATGGTGACCGCTGAACTTATTACGATCTTGGTTGTATGCGTGAGTTGTGGTTTGAAATCCTTCGAGATTTCACAGACTACCGGGATTATATGGGCTTAAGCTTGATGGTTTGACTGTGCAAATGGTCACTATTAGGCTTAATCTCTTATAATTTGGATGGTTCTGTTACAGCTGGCATCGGAGCAAGGTTTAGCGAGTTGCTGTTCATAAGTATGTTCTAAATTGAACCTAAACCAGTTGATCAAAGTTATCTATCCAATTAACGATAATCAAGGTATTAAAATAAGTGTTTTGGAAAACTACATGGTGTGCCATGGTCATATCCTTTATGCCCAGTTAAGGACTGACTTGGGGGTTATGCATCATATTTCTATTTTCGTCGCTCATACGGCGTGCAATAGTATGAGTGCCATTCATTTGAGTGGTAATGTATGGATCAATCTTTCCTCTACGCCCCAGTAATTGAGAGCTGTGAGAGCATGATTTGGTACACTACCAATCTAGGGAAGTCATTTTAGGTGCTGTGTCATGCACACATGATTTGGTGTGTCTGGGAACAGTACCGCATGTTGGGAGATTCCATCCTGAGAGGCGATGCCGTCACTAGGACGATGATGTGGGTAGTAACACACCATATGCATGGATGTGGTGTCTATGTGTGTGGGGTGTATAGCTTTAAATTTTTGTTCTACATGTTCATACTGTGGTTGGGCTGAAATGAGTTTTCTGTAGGTACGCTAACCACGTTCTTGCCTAGAACGCTAGTTACGTTATGAGAGAACGTTGTGTGCCACCGCATGTACCAATTAGTATTAATTTATTTTTTCTAAGTTTGTGAGATCGTAGGTCCATGCATGCATCATATTCATTCCGTATCATTGCTTACTTCCTTAGTCTTACCCAAGGTATTCTATTTTCAGCAGATGGCACACACTAGGCTCACCGCTCGCAAGTCCACTGGTGGGCGGGCCCCTCGCCATCAGTTGGCATCTAGGAGCTCACATCATAAGAGCAAGTTCCTAGAGGAGTTTGGGATGCCTACCCTGCTTTGGAGAGTGCTCAGTTCGATGGGGTATCTTGAAGGAAGGGAACCTCGTTACTATTGGAACAAGGAGCAGCTTGGTGACGGGGCCCTGGTGGGGATTGAGGCACTGATCCCTACCAGTGGAGGTGACCCCGCTTGGGGTGGCTGGGTGTACGAGTCCTGAGGTACCATGCGTTTCCAGGGTGCTAGTAGGGCTGCTTTTGCGGTTCTGATGGATATCATGGTGATGTTTCCACAGGAACTGGCCCACGCCTTCGCTGGGGTGTTTCCTTGGGGTGACCCCTACACTTCGGTGTGGGATTAGTCCAAGGTGAATGCTCTAGAGAGGAGTGCAGATGAGGATCAGCACAGTGATAGCGCAGCTATGAGTGCTATGTTTGCCTTGATGAAGACCTATGGGGGTCTAGGGCGTTGTTTGGGACGCTTGTCTGGGTCTCTTCTCATAGTTCAGGATGAGAAGCGCCAGCTACAGCGTGAGTTTGACAGTGAGGTTGAGAGGCTGCAGGCAGAGTTGGCCCGTGTGACTCTAGAGAGGGACCAAGCGGTCCAGAGGAGCAGTGAGGTGAGTCAGGATCTGCTCGCAGTGAGAGAGCAGAGGGACAGGGTGACCACCGTTCATAGGAACTACGAGCGCATGCTAGTTCATGTGCTTGGTCAGAGGAATGAAGCCTGGCACGAGGAGGACATCCTGAGGGCCCGACAGCTAGAGCTTGAGTAGCAGCTAGCTAATGCTGAGGAGTACAACGAGAACCTGCATGAGGAGATCCACCAGCTGCATAACCAACTCCACCCTCACCACCTGCCTGGGGCAGCTGAGTTAGATTCTGACGATGAGACGGATGAGGATCCAGAGATGTAGGCAGCCACTATTGGAGATGAGGACGAGGAGGGCTCTGGCATGGACAGTGACCATAGCGAGTAGATGCTACGGCCCTAGAGCTAGTCCTTCTTTTGCTGATGTTGAGGCATGGCATGTCTTGTAATCTGTTGGGTCTTGGATGTATAAAACTTTATGTGTTGAGTTGTGTTAATGCTGAAAGTCTAGTGTATGTATGCTGGCAATTTTGGATGTATGTGAACCCTGTTGCATAAATGTTAAGTAATCGGTTAGTGATGTTGTGTGTGGATGATGAATTGTTGTGCCTCTGTTTATTGTGCGAATTTATTTTCCTCAGTAAATTCAGCACGACATGATTCTACATATGTCTACCAATTGATAGCAACTCTTAATTACTGCTTATCATTGATGCATGCAAATGGTGCAAATGCTTGGTAGGGGTAACAGCAACCCCGGTCTAGGAGCAGGTTCCTCCTGAGGTGGCGCTCGTAGAAATGAGGAAAGGTCACCATCACCGCCACCACCACCACCTCCTCCGTATACTGCGGATGTGTTTTTTGTGCAGTTTTTGAGGAGCCAACGCAACATGGAGCAGATGCAGCGCAACATGGAAGAAGCCTTGCGTAATATAGCTGACAACACCCGCCATGGGGATAACCAAGGCGGCCGTGAAGTAAATCAGTATAGCTCTTTCAAGGACTTCATGGATACCAAACCACCGGTCTTTAACGAGGCTCTGGAACCGCTTGAGGCCGATGAGTGGATTAACACCATGGAGCAGAAGTTCCGTCTCCTCCGAATCACTGAAGAGCTTAAGGCCGAGTATGCCGTGCATCAGTTGCAGGGGCCTGCTGGGATATGGTGGTCCCATCATCGCACCACCTACCCAGAGGGCACCCCGATCACCTGGAACCGCTTCACCACCGCCTTTCGGGGAAATTATATTCCTCTGAGTGTGGTGGAAATGAAAGTTGCAGAGTTCATGAAGCTGTCCCAGGGGACCAAGTCTGTGAAGGAGTATCTGCATGCTTTCAATAATCTCGCTCGTTATGCTCCCGAGTTCGTGAACACGGAGGCTAAGAAGATTGCTAGTTTCTAGAGAGGCTTAGGCCCAAAGATGTTGAAGACTATGGGTACAGGGTCCCGGGCTACTTTCAATGCCTACATGAGTGTCTGTCTGACTCAAGAGAACAATAACAACAACTATAGTGCATCCAAGTCACGCAAGAGGGCTTTTGAAGCCGGATCGTCTCAGTCCAGGGCACCAGTGGCAGGGCGTCAGCAGTATCGTCCTCCTGCCCCAGGTGCTAGGTTCCGACCACCGCAGAGAAGGAACACAGGGCATCCAACGCAGCAGAAGCCATACAAGGTAGCAGTGGCTCCCGCAAAGCCAAGAGCGAATCAAGCTGCAACGCCTGCTGCCAACAACATGACCAAGGGGTCATGCTACAACTACCACAAGATGGGACACTTTGCTAAAGAATGTCCCTACCCCAAGATGCAGCAGACAACCTACCCAGCCTGTGTGCACCATACCTCAATAGAGGAGATCCCGGAAGGAGAACCAGTAACAGCTGGTATGTTTCCTGTCAACCAACATCTTGCAGTTGTTTTGTTTGATTCTAGATCATCGCATTCATTCATGAGCCAAGCATTTGCACAAAAGAATGAGCAAACAGTTACAGATCTGGGATATGGCTATCGCATCAGCTCGGCAAGGGCAGATGTGTTGACAAATAGAGTGGTCCGAGGGGCAACCCTGGATATAAGTAACTGTGTGTTTCGAGTAAATCTGGTAGTCATGCCTGGGTTAGTCTTGGATGTTATCATGGGCATGAACTGGATGAAGGAGTGGGATGCTGTCATAGATGCTGGGAAAAGGGTGCTCTCTCTCTTAAAGAACCCCAGGGTAGTGGTTCTTTTCAAGTACCTCTGCCTCATCGGTTTGACTTTGCTAGCATCTCTTGTGCTACACAAGTGGTTCCTTTGCCACAAATCCCAGTGGTCTGTGAGTTTCCTGATGTTTTCCCGGAAGAGTTGCGAGGACTTCCCCCGGATAGGGAAGTGGAGTTCGCTATAGAGTTGATACCGGGTACAACACCGATCTCTAGAAGGCCGTACCGGATGCCGCCTAACGAGCTCGCAGAATTGAAGACTCAGCTGAAAGAGCTGCTGGATAAGGGTTTCATTCGGCCGAGTTCGTCTGAATGGGGTTGTCCGGCGTTGTTTGTGAAAAAGAAGGATCAATTGTTGCGTATGTGCGTGGACTACCGTCCACTCAATGCGGTAACAATTAAGAATAAGTATCCGTTGCCATGGATTGGTATCTTGTTTGATCAGTTATCCAAGGCAAAAGTGTTCTCCAAGATAGATTTGAGGTCCGGATATCACCAAATTAAGATCCGCCCCCAAGATATACCGAAGACTGCTTTTTCCACTAGATATGGGTTGTATGAGTATCTTGTCATGTCCTTTGGGTTGACAAATGCTCCTGCATACTTTATGTATCTGATGAACTCAGTCTTCATGCCAGAGTTGGACAAGTTCGTTGTGGTGTTTATCGATGACATTCTAGTCTATTTAGAGAATGAGCAAGATCATGCCGAGCATCTAAGAGTCGTGCTAACACGACTGCGGGAACATCAGTTGTATGCAAAGTTCAGCAAGTGCATGTTCTAGCTGAAGAAAGTTCCTTTCCTAGGGCACATTCTATCAGGAGAAGGGATTGTTGTGGATCCGTCAAAGGTACAGGAAGTCATGGACTGGAAGGCACCAACTTCTGTCTCGGAAGTTCGAAGCTTTCTGGGTCTAGCCGGGTATTATCGTCGTTTCATACCCGACTTCTTCAAGATTGCTAAGCCCATGACCAGTTTGCTACAAAAGGATCATAAGTTTGTTTGGATGGAAGGGTGTGAAGTAGCCTTCCACACCTTGCGAAAGTTGCTGACCACCGCTCCTGTTCTAGCACAACCAAATATAGAGAAGCCTTTTGATGTGTTTTGTGATGCATCGAAAAGTGGTGTAGAATGTGTGCTGATGCAAGAAGGCAGAGTTATAGCGTATGCTTCCCAACAGTTGAGAAAGTGTGAAGTCAACTATCCAACTCACGACCTTGAACTCACAGCTATAGTGCACGCTCTGAAGAACTGGAGGCATTATCTGCTGGGAAATAAATGTCACATCTACACGGATCATAAGAGCCTGAAGTACATTTTCACTCAGTCCGAGCGGAATATGAGGCAGCGAAGATGGTTAGAGCTGATCAAGGATTACGATCTGGAGGTCCACTATCACCCAGACAAGGCTAATGTGGTAGCAGACGCCTTGAGTCGCAAACCACACTATCAAGTGGTTCAACCTTTGTTTGAAGATGGTTTCAATCTCATGCATCCTGAAGTGTTATGTCACATACAGCTCAGTTGTTCACTTGAAAGTCAAGTTATCAAAGGACAGAAAATAGATAAGGGTATTTCTCACATCAAAGAGAAGATCAAGGATGACCCATGGACTCAGTTTTGAGTTGATGAAAAAGGAGTATTGTGGATTCAACATTTGTTGGTAGTTCCAAAGAATCGAGAGTTAAAGAATCACAACATGGATGAAGCGCATCTCTCAAAGCTTTCTATCCATCCTGGCAGTAGTAAGATGTATCAAGACCTGAGGTCTCACTTCTGGTGGACCAAAATGAAGAAAGAGATAGCCGCATATGTGGCCCATTGTGACATGTGTTGCAGAGTCAAAGCTATACACATGAAACCCGCAAGGCTGTTGCAACCGTTGTCGGTTCCAGAGTAGAAGTGGGAACAGGTCAGTATGGACTTCATTACAGGTCTGCCGACTACACGAAAGGGGAATGACTCGATTTGGGTAATCATAGATCGATTGACCAAGTCGGCTCATTTCATTAATGTTAAGACTCGTTATGGACCTCCTGAATATGTTGATTTGTATCTGGCTGAGATTGTCAAGCTGCATGGTATTCCCAAGACCATCATATCGGATAGAGGACCGCAGTTCACCGCTCACTTTTGGGAGCGAATGCATAAGAGTTTGGGGACTAGTCTGATAAGAAGCATAGTGTATCATCCCCAAACCTCGGGTCAAACGGAAAGACTCAATCAAGTGCTTGAAGATATGCTGATAGCTTGTGTGTTATTGTAAAAGGGATCTTGGGAATCATGGTTACCTTTGGCTGAATTCGCTTACAACAATAGCTATCAAGAGAGTATCAAGATGGCTCTGTTCGAAGCTTTATATGGATGAAAGTGCAGGACTCTGTTAAACTGGGTCGAACCCGGTGAAAGGAGATACTATGGAATCGACTTCGTCAACGAGGCTGAGAAGGAGGTGCAAACAATACAACAACACATGCGAGCCACACAATCACGACAGAAAAGTTATGCCGACAAGAGAAGAAGGCCGCTTGAGTTTAATGTGGGTGACTATGTTTACCTCAAAGTTACGCCAATGAAGAAGGTTCAGCGCTTCCGAGTTAGAAGCAAACTTGCACCTAGATATGTGGGACGGTATCAGATACAAGAATGGAAAGGCCCTATGGCCTACAAGATTCAGCTACCTGAAGAGTTGAGCTCAATCTTTCCAGTTTTTCATGTGTCCCTACTAAGAAAATGTTTGAAAGTACCCGAGTAGAGGATTGAACTTGGAGGAATCAAGATAAAGGTAGATTTGGAATATAAAGAGCAACCGGTGGGTATCGTAGATACCAAGGAGCGGTAACCCGGAACAGAGTTGTCAAAACTTATAAGGTGGTATGGAGTCATCACGACGATAGAGATGCCACTTGGGAAACCGAGGATTACCTAAAAACAGTTTACCCAAAATTTCATAAGAAATGGTTAGTAACCCAAAATCTCAGGACGAGATTTCCCTAAGGGGGGAAGGGCTGTAACACCCTAGGTGTTATGCATGCACTGAAGTCTCATAAGCATTCTCATAAGCATAGCATCACATGAGCATAGCAATTAACCCAAGTGTGATTTTATGTGCTTAAATTTCATGTAGTATGCTTGCTTCCAAGTTTCTTGTGTTGACCAAAATAGGTTGAAATATGTTTTAGAAGAATTAAGAGTAATTTTGTGAAACTTTTGGAGCTATAGAATTTGAGAAATGGATTTTATACAAAAAGCCCCAAAATGAATTTATTCAAAAACCTAGAACTAGTTTTGAGTTGCATTTCAAATTCTATTTGGAGTTTGGAATTTCAACTTAAACCAAAGTTGTAGAACTTTTTATTTGTGACCACTTTTGTTTTGGCGGCCAAGGCTAAAAAAGGTTTTAAATTTGTCAAAATGAGTTTGGAAAATTATTGGAGAAAAGAAATTCAAAAAAAAGAAAAAAAGGAGAAAGGGGGCAGGCACTGCTAGGCCAACCTGCCTCCCTCTCGGCCCATTCAGCCGCGCGGCCTGGCTGCCCTCCCCTCTCCGCGCGCGGACGCGCCCGCCTCGCTCCACCTGGTGCCGGCCACGTGGCGGCCGTACGCCGGCGTCATAGACGCGGCCGCCCGGCCGACTGTCCCCTCCCTGCTCCCTCTCCTTCCCCGCTCGCGAGCGCAGCCGCAGCAGCAGCGACCGCCGCGGCGCCATTGCTGGCCGAGCACCGCCGCTCGCCGCCGGCCGCGCCTGTGAGCCATTCTCCGCTCTGAGACCACCGCCGTGCTTGCCTTCACCGCGGTAAGCCCCTGCGCACACTCTACAAAGGTGAAAGCCATCCGCGAGCCTGCAATCGCTCGACGGAGTTCCCCGACCTCGTCGGAGCGCTCCGCCGCGTCGAAACCCTCCTATTTCTGCCTCGTTTCGCTTGCTCTTGAGTGCGTTAGGTTCGGGACATGGTGAGGAAGCTCGGACGATTCCCCGCGCGCACTCTACCCCACCGGAGTGGCCTGGCCACGGCGAGCAGCGCCATCGTGCCGCCATGCATGCCAGCAGGGGTGCTCCGGTCGTCCTCCGACCAAACCAAGGGTACCCTCGGGTGCGCCTCGCTGCGGGGAGCACGTTGGTGCTCACCCTGTGGCCGGAGACATCACCGTCGACGAGATCCGCTCGTTGGAGGTGCTCTCCCTCTCGGTCACGCTGACCAGTGGGGTCGGGGGCCCACTGTCAGCCGCAAGGGGACCGAGGCGGGTAGAGATACGGGTGGTCCTAGCATTTTTCAATACGGATTTGAAAAGGATTTACAAAAAATGTTTTCTAGAAAATGATTTAAATGGTATTAAATCTGTATCTTGAGATCCATGGCTCCAAAATTGGTGAAATAAATTTTGGTGTGTTCGATCCACCATCTGGTGTAATTGCATGTCATGTTTGAACAACTTTTCTATACAAATATATTTAATCCATGTTTTTACTGATATTTAGAAAATGCATAGTAATTAGAATATAACTCAGAAAAATATGAAACTTGTTTTGTTAGCTTTGCATGGATCATTAGCCTCTGGGAAAAATATGTCATATATTATTTGCTGCATAAATTGATTTGTAATGATTTAATTGCTTGCATGGCAGTAGTTTATGATTTTTAATAAATATTTGGATCATGCAATTAATTTGGAAATTTTTTTGGGTGTTTCTTATGTCAATAAGTAATTTATAAAAATATGAAATCTGTTGTTTGACACTTGGTCAATAGTAGGGTATTTATACTTAATTGTATTTAGTAAGCTTGCAATTTTTTGTAGGCCAAACTGAGTGTCCAAATATTATGAAAAATTTATTGTAGACTTTATAATTGACCTGTGATCTACTGTAATTTTTATGGAATTTATTGATGACCATAAGTATATGCTACTGTTGTAGGTCCAATAATAACCAAAAATAAATTATGAATTGTTGTGCATAAGTTAAATGGAATAAAGGGTGTTTGGTGTATCATTGAAGCATCATGTTAGCTTGCTGGTTAACCATGAAAACAACTTGTAGAAGAGAATACAATAGATGCTTAATTTGAGTACATGTTCTTGGATGATGTTGACTACCTTGTAGGAGTAATCACCTATATCACCTACGCACCATGTCATGGTCATCTGGTACCCACTTGCATAAGCATTGCATCCCGGGCATCTCGCACTCCACTCATGAGCACACATGCATCATACAGGCTCACAGGAAAACGAGGTGGGACCCGAGGAGCAAGAGGAGGCCCAAGAGCAGGAACTTCCGGGAGGACCAGAGCCAGAAGGAGAGCTTCTGGAGTGTCCAGACCACAAGCCTAGCACGTTTGAGAAAGGCAAGCCCCGGAGCATTCTAAGTCTCCCTATTCTCGCTAACTTAATTAATATACTATGATTGTTCTACTATGCTGCATTTAAGTGATAGGAATTGTTTGATACCATTGATGCATACTTACTCCTTGATATTACCACCTGTTTATCTACCTTGTCCTATGTAGATAGGCTCGGAGTCTATGCTTAGCTTGCTTAGCACGGTAGAAGTCGGGTGATTTCCTATCACCTGCGAGATATAGGTGGACACCTTTTGTTTAGCTGTCAATGCTATGAGGAAAAAGTAACCAAGTGTGGGAATGAACTTGAGACCGGGCAGGGTCTTATGGTGGAGTTGACCGTAGTGCCCCTGCTTGTGTCAATTAAGGACCAATCGTTGACGGCCCTCTTGTCATGTTGAACGCATGCCCCACACTTAGCTAGAAGGATAAGTCATTCTGACCGTGAAGCTTGAACACTATCCGCGTCGGGAGTCGAGCCGCCATGCGCTGTATTGGTGATGGTTGAGGAGAACGACCAGGGAACGGTGCGCAACCTTTGTATACCTTGGATACCTCGGTCGCCGAAAAGGTCCTTGGGTACTGGTGGTGCCTGCCAAACCTGCGAATTGGTCCTGGATAGTGTAATATGGTGATCTATAGCTCACTTGATCAGTGAGTGTCGTTTATGTGGGGAATAACTCGCCAGCTGGTCAAAAATCGATTCGAATCGCCATCGCTCCTGGATAGTGAGCACTTGACATGAGCCCTGTCCTTGTAGTAAGGACTATGAAACACTTGGGTTATAATGAGAAATGATTTATGAATGCTATGATGAGGTACCATCACATCACAACATTTGTTTGCAATAGTATAGGTGCAAATCTATATGATAGGTAATAATACCTAACCTGAGCTAATTAAAAGAAGAAGGGAATTGCTAGAATGTATTTCTCTTTGAGTAGTGCTTTTACGCAAAAAGGTTTCAGCTACCCCACTATACAGCCTTCATGATCCTTGAGGAGTCTTTATTTTGGTTTATGACGGGTAAGTCTAGCTGAGTACATTCTCATACTCACGGTTCCATTCCCATGTTGTTTTGCAGATGGGCAGATGTACTATGGTTATTGCATTCATTGCTTTTACCCAGCAATGGGTGATGACTAGACCAAGGGCGATGGTCACTCTACCTTCTCTTTTGCTTTTGTGGGAATGATCAACAATGGCACTGTATCAGACTGAATGTGTGTGTTATTTTAAAACTATGAAGCTTCCACCACTTGTGAACTTGGTTTGTTATAACTACATTTGAACTCCGATGTATGTGATGAATGTTGCAAACTGGATGTAACTGTGAATGGTGACCACTGAACTTATTACAATCTTGGCTGTATGTGTGAGTTGTGGTTTGAAATCCTTCGAGATTTCACGGACTACCGGGATTATATGGGCTTAAGCTTGATGGTTTGACTGTGCAAATGGTCACTATTAGGTTTAATCTCTTATAATTTGGACAGTTCTATTACAGTCTTGCTCCCTATGCTTAAGAATAGAGAAGAATAAATATACTTTTGGTTCTGGTGTTTTCCACCAACACGACCCATGCACTTGATCTCTGCCTTGTCTCTATGAGCAGGACACATTTTGAGAAACATAAAGGAGTTTTACAACTTCTAGACTCCACCGAGTGAAGGACCTAGATCTACGAGCACAATCACACTGAACAGGATGCTGCCAACGCCGCACTTCGAACTACTGGGCAAACAAAAAACATGGGTGACACCGTATCAAGAGGTGCAGACGTCAAGGTCTACACCTGAATCAAATGACGCACCTAAAGAATGAACACAGTGAGAAGTCTTGTTCAGAAGACTTAAAACATTGAACCCTCACCGAAAGGTAAAATCGGTAGTTATCCAAATTTATCCTTTCTGCATTCCCTTTTTTCCCTTAAATTATTGACTTTCCTTAAATGGCTTGTTAGTTAATCATTCTACCTTGAAAAGAAAATAAAAATGTTAAAAACAGTAAGCCCCATGTGAGTATGCTCGTGGCATAAAACCCATAAGTACATTCACTGTGGTAGTGTAAAAATAAAATAAATATATTCCTATCCTATAAAAATGAGAATATAAAAATAAATTTATGATCCTACCAAAGAGAGTAATATTTATTAGAGGAAGCTCAACATGATAACAGCTAAAAGATTTTATGCTAACAATTAACCAGTTCCACAAAGCTTTGTTGTCTATTTGAGCTCCACAGAATTCAAGGATCAAAGAAGACTAGCAGACGGAGGACATCCTAATCGCTGTCAGGGTGCTGCCGACATTCAAATACACCTGCGCCACTTGCTAGCTACATCAGAAGAAATTACGTCAAAATATAGCTCAGGGGAGAGCACCCCCATTTATCCACCTATGTGTTTCTACTCGTGTTTATACTTTACTCAAATAATAAAAAGATGCATAATCATAAAAACCCAAATAAAGATTTTGTGCTTATATATATATATTTTTGCTTAGTTTGCTAAATAAATAAATAAATAAAGTTTGCTATGAACCCTCATGATAAGCTCTCACATGGAAATAATGAATAGTTGCTCTGCCATGACTAGTTCTCAAAATTGAAATCTCTCTCAAGTTTAGGCATGACTGTTATGAATTAAGATTTGCTCTAAACCTGAACTCGTGGGAAGAGTACTTGATCTAAAGTCTAAGTCGTTAACAGATACGATATGGGAATGTTGAGCTGCTGTTTATCTGTTCCTAGAGATGCTAGAATTCTGGAGAATTTTATCTTTGAAAATCTTTAAAATGTTGCATGATGAGTTCCTGTATGATGAGAGTTTTAAATCCTACCACAGCCATATATACATGCTTATTAGACTATGAACCATACATTTACTTTTTACTGCTTATGAGCATTGAGTGTGGTCAAGCTGTGTAGACCCTTAGGAGCTTGTCATGTGGTTAAAATCAAGATTCACTTGCACGTTCACTCATACATGCTACTTCTACTCCGGAAGTACGCATCCACATACATCCACTCAATTCCATCTCTAGATTCACCTAAAATTATTCTACTCCTATCCAGGAGAGAATAGCCAAAAACTTTTTCATATCCCTATTATTCCCTGTGAAATAAACACTCGAGTTATCTTGGTTACTACCACTTGCAATATTATTCTAGGAGGGTGAGTGCTCTGAAAAAAAAAATTGAATATGAGAAAATAAAAAGGGGCAAGTGCCCGAAACCTCGAAAAAAGAAAAAGTGAGACGAGAGATAAAAATGGACAAGTGTCCGACAGTAGAATTAGGGGTACAAGATACCCACCTGAGAGAAAAGAAAAATAAAATATAGAGCATCTCATTCCCCTCAAAAGCCTCAAGTGCAAGAAAGGTATGCATCCCCTCAAAAGAGCAAAAGTAGAATTAGACTTTCACCATTGTTTTCACCATTATCACCATCATCTCCATACACCATTCATTCGCCACACATGCACATCTTGATTTGACTTATTGACTTGTTCTTCTGGATCCATGGTTTGACTATGCAATAAGTGTCTTGTAAGTATGTATTAGCTATCTCCCACCTATGAGCTCCAGATATCAAAACCTTATTAGAGTAGGGCGAGAGAGAAGGCAATGTCACTATGCCTTATACCACAAATACTACATACTTTGAGAGACGACATATACCATCACTGCCTTGGTAAGGATCTAGAAATACCACAAAAGGGAGACTAGAGAGAGTCATACAAGGAATCTCTGAGTTTTATTTGAAAATCTGCAAAAACTCTAGAGCTATAGTTGATCAAGAACAAGAGACATGGCGCTTGACTTAACCGTTCTATCCTTGAACTACTCAAGACACAAGTGACGGTTACAAGCCCCATGGTGGAAGGAAAAATGAGTAAGTTTAAATCTTAACAGTTTACCCTAACCAAGAGATGAGATCTTGTTTGAATGCATGTGTACCTTTAAGGCATGAAACCACTGCAGAAACTCTTGAGTCCATCCTTGCTCATGGACGAGCAAGAGGTAAGCTTGGGGGAGTTGTTGACGGTCCTTAAGTACCAAATTTAATTATCAAATAAACAAAGAAAAAGATCCAAATGCAACCAACACCTAGACGTAGGGTTTTATCTGACAGAATTCCACGAGTTTTGGTGTTTGTCTATTTTTGCAGGGGGTTATCAGGAAATATGGAGGAAAGGCCCACATGTCAGGTTTACATAGAGATATTAACGTGTCGTGCAATTTTCTATCATCTAGAAGACTCCAGAAGCCACGGGAACGAACGAGAAGCCGAGCGGGCCTAGGGACAGGGTGCCCGCCCTCCCCCCTTGGGCGCCTGCCATGTTATCTGGACCAATCAGGCTCCGCCTCGCGGATTATGCTCCACCGACCTAAAGGATCAAGGAAAACCGTGCGATTAAGGTCGGTTTGATCCGACGGCCCACATTCATTTGGAGGGGCTATATAAGCAGACCCCCTGGCCCCTAGAGGAGGCACCCCCTTGATCCCTATTCATTATTCATAGACAGAGCAAAAGCTAGGGTTTGGAGATGAGAGCTCTCCTCTCATCTCTAAACTAGAGTAGATCTAGATAGTAGCGAGATGGAGAGCGAGGGAGGATTGGAGGAGAGGCCAGCCTGTCGGTTCTTCCTCTTGTTGTACTTCACCATGATCAAGCTCTAATCAAGCTTGCTCATGGGATGACTCTGGTAATCTACTTCTATTTCATTATGCAATTACTATCCATGTATGTTCTGGTTCACAACTCTTTTGAGTACTTTAATCTATAGGACGCTATAGGTGAGAGTTGTAGTATAGGTGTAAGCATGGTGCTTAGACCTAGATTACTTGTGGATATCCCCTGTCTAGCCGGATCGTGTGGTAGGCCACGTAGGTGACAGCTACGTTGGTCCCCTGTAGTCCACCTCCCGTTAGCAGGACTGGTAGGGTTTATCGGCCTATGGATAAGCATCCTTTGTGGTGTATCTTATCACGTGGTTCGTCTCACACATAGACATACCCCTTTGAAGTAGAGAAACCATAGTTATCCTCTCTATTCTCCTACCATCGCCCACATACTAGATTGATGTACTCTCTATTCCTATATTATCACCCATTGTTATCTTACCTTTAATATTGTTCTTATTTAATTCTACCATCTTTCCTATTTACACCTATCTATCTATCTATCTTGGTTAAGTTAGAGCATTGTTGGTTCTCCCGTTTCCCTGTGGATACGATAAAACCTTTAACCGGTTTAAAGCTACAACGATATCCGTGCGCTTGTGGATTTATATGCGTGTGTATAAATACCATAGTACACTCTAGTGCCATGCTGGGGATGACAACCTAGTATTCAAGTGATGTTAGCAAGTGTCAACACCCTTGAGTCGTGGGACTGCGACGTAGAACTTTCCGCATTTTGTACCACAGCTTGCTCTAGGAGGCAACGAAGCCCGCGGTGCACCATTCTTCCCTTAGGAGTCAATGGCTCGGGCATCGCTCTGAGGAGTAGCGTAGCAGCCATTACATTCTGGCTGGCCATGCTAAAGACTAGGGGGTTATCTCCTCCCTCGTCTTCGACAATGCGACGGTTGACGTCTCGGGCATGGCGTCTGGCCGAGCCTCCGTCCCCCTAGGTGGATTGTTCTCGTTCTAGGGTCTCACGCAGTTGCCAAAGATGCACATGTTCTTCTTCGAGCCTAGCCTCTAGTTCGGTGAGCTGCTTGAGGTCGGGTCGATGAAGCTCTGTAGGGGCGGACGTGGCTCCGTGCGCTCCAGGGTGACCTCCGGGGTCATGTTTGGAGGAGGAGTCGCGTTCTGCCGCTCAGAGGGTCCTGCGCCACCTTGGGCATCAGATGTTGCTCCCTCAACTTCGAGGTTGAAGCACTCTCATGACGGATCGTAGCCGCCCTCATTGGACTCAGAGTAGCTGAGGCAATAGTTGCTTGCCTCAAGGAAGCGCATGAAAGTCTCCGGGTCACCAAGACTGGAGAAGTCAGTGCCGGCCCATTCGTCTTCTCCTGAGGTGGGATCCTCGGGGTACGACGAAACGGGTGGTGTGGCGATAAGGTCCAGCGTAGAGCTTAAGTGGTGCCCCGAATGGTCCGCGTATGCACTTAGCAAAGTGCTTGTGAAAGAGGCAATGGTGGCGGCCGCGCTCCTGAGCCTGAAAGGGAGTTGAGAAGGCGTAGCTGCGAGTTCTCCCACCGCAGCTTTGGGTGACGTGGGAGGGTGCTGAGAAGTCAAAGCTCTCGGGTCCTTCTTTTGAGGAGGAGGTGGGAGTCGTGCTTTGCCCTTCGATCGGGGCGGAACAGGGGGTCGTGGTGTCCCTCTGTTGGTTCGTGGAGCAGAACTTGATGCTCCACGGGCCCTACCTCTAGCGCCACGTGGGCTAGAGGAATGGGCAATCTGGTGAGGAACATGCGGGGGGAGGGCCGAACGAGCCCTGGCTTTGGCGGTAAGGTCAGAGATGCTGGACCTCCGACGCCCGCCCCAGGCTCCCCTTGCATGGTGCCCCGAGCGCCTCCCACGCACTGGCTGTGGTGGGATCGGCTCGGGACGAGGCTCGGCGTCATCACGAGGTGGGAGAAGGACCATGTCATAGCCAAAGCCAAGAGACATGAACTCCAAACTCCCAAACATCATGATTGTGCCGAGGTGAAGTGGGCGAAATCTGTCTCCCATCCGGGCTTCCCTAACGGTGAAAAGGAAGTACCACGCAGAAGGTCCCTACCTGGCACGCCAACTGTCGGTGTCTGGACTCGGGGTCCAAGCACTAACAAGTAATTAGTCTACGTGTCTTCCTAAACCCGAATGGTGATGCAAGGGAACACAGGGGATTTATACTACTTTGGGCTACGAATGCCCTACGTCCAGTGTGGAGTGGGTCACGGCATTTTGTCCCGGGATCTCGAGGCATGCCGGATGTCTAACGAGGCTCCGGCGGATGATGAGGCTGCGGCCTGAGTCAGGGCTGCCGTTGCCGGTGACTTCCAGCCAGAGCACGTTGACAGTTTCCCTATGAGGCCTGATGAGGGATCAATCGATCTGGTAAGTTTTTTTCTTGCATATGGCTTCGATTCTGGAATTTCTTTGATCCTCCTTTAAGCTTGTCTTTGCTCGCATAGGGACCGATCGACGTTCGATCCTCGAGGCATCCAGTAATGGAGGATGAGGTCAATCGCGACAAGCGGCGCCAGTCTGCGGAAAAGCAGAAGACCGCAAAGGACTTAGACAAGAAAAAGGAAAAGAAGAAGAATCTCGATCGCCAAGCGTTAGAGGCGTGTCGAGCAAAGTCTAGGCAAAGGGGGGAGCCTGAGGAAGAATCCCCCAATGAGGATGATGGCAGTGATGGTGACGACGACAACGATGATTCGGAGGGAATGGCGTCCCATCTCGACCGGATCGTCGAAGGCCTGCCTCCGACCGGCGTCCACGTCCCGCGGACGGTAGTCCCAAAGGGGGCGCCAAACGAGTCTCGTGAAAGTCAGCGGAGGGAGCCGTCCCCGCGCCGCTCCCGCGCCGACACTCCTTCAGAGCCGGCGCCAGGTCGGAGTGTCTCCCGCCCCCAACCTCCTCCCGCGTCTAAGGCGGGCCATCAGGTCAAGTCCCTGACGGCGGGGCCACTGACTCGTGGCCGCGCTGCGGCTTCCAGCAAGGGGGGAACGGATCGCAGGAGCGCCAGCCCAGGCGCTGGCCAGGCGGGAGATGCTGAGCCGAGGCCGACGCCTGCTCGAGAGGTGCTTGGAGCTTTGACGCGGGGCGGTTCGAGGCCCGCCGGTCGAGGTACCGGCAGGCGGGTCGTTCTCCCTGTGGGGTAAGATTTCAATGTCGCTATTATTGCTTTTCGATGCTTTTGCATTTTCTTGGGCCGCGGTCTTCATTTATGCTCGTTCTTCTTCCCTCAGGTTGGAGCGGACACTCGAACAAGCCCAGCCCTCGATGGCCAAGAGGCTTAAGGTGGGAGCAACCTCCAAGGACTCAGGTTGGTGGTTCATCCCCGATATCATGCTACCTTTGGTCGTCCATCATGACTGACTTTTTGTGTTTGCGTGCTTACAGGCTCCTCCAACCCCCGGCCACCGACTTGTGTCGACGGTGCTCTGCCCCGTCCATTGGTGGGGGAGTCTGCTCCACCGTCGCCGAAACGGATCGAGGTGCCTCGTCCTCATAAACAGGAGGGAGCCCCCGAGCCTCCCCTCTCTGGGGTCGAGGAGGATCCTACCACAATAAGTGACGGGTCTGGCGGTGACGGTCCTTCCAAAGACACCCGCCCCATGGACGAGGAGGTCGAGGCCTCTCCCACCACAAAGCGGACGCCTTGGCCCATCTGGCTCCATTCTGTCGAGGAGCGGAGGAAGAAAGAGGAGGAGGAGCGTGAGCGGGAAACGTGGCAATGGCCACAGGAGGGGCAGCAGCAGCCGCAACAGGAGGAAAAGGAGGAAGGGCGGCAGCCAGATGGTCCCCAGCTCGAGGAGCTACTGGAGCAGGACCGGCAGCAGGAACTGCGAGAGCTCTAGGAGCAGCAGCAGCAGAGGAGTCAGCAGTTGGAGGGACTGCTCGAGCCACGACCTCACAGTCCGCCCCAGCCAGTGCTGCCAACGCCGCAAGTGCATGAAGTTGGGGAGGAGGGTCTGCCAGTTTATGGTCCGCCGACCCCGGCATGGCTCCGTCCGGGAGCGCCTGCCTCGATCCCAGCTGAGTCGGGGCGAGGAGACGGCGTGGTGGCACTCGCTTGTATGATGCGCACCCCGGTCGACCCTCAGTCCGAGATCAGGGGCACAATCTACGGCATGGACGGGATTGCTCCAGGTTTCCTTCGAGAGCGTCGGTCATGGGAGGACCACATTCTCGCCAAGGAAGACGAAGCCGGGACATCAGGCGGCGGTGGCGCCTGCGAGACTGGGACCTGGAAGACGGTTGATGACGACGGGCGGTTCCCCTCCCTCGTCGACCTGTTCTTGCGCCACGAGGGGTCACTCGAGACCGTCGATCAACTCATCCGGGGCGTCAAGGCGCGTGCTGACCAGGAGATGGAGAACTGGTGCCCTGACCGGATCAGAATTCGGGCCTCCACCGATCCATTCGAGCCCAACATCTTTTTGGATGATCGGAAGGAGGCTGAAAAGTGGGAACATCTCGAGGAGCTCCGCCTCTGGATGAAGCACGTGGTGGGGCTCCTGTCCAACGTCGTCCACAACGGGCTTGGACTGGCCTACTTTGTAAGTGTCTTTGGAACCTTGGTTGCTATAGGGCGTTTTGGTTCTGTATTCTTACTATCTAACTGTTGGCTCGCAGGACCTGAAAGAGACCTCCCGTATCAAGTCGAGCTTCATCCATGCCACGAGAGGCGGCTGGGAGCAACTCCCCAATCTCAAGGACCAACTCCTGGAGTCACAGGAGAAGCTCCTCAAGGCCTACAAGGAGCTCTTGGCACTTGAGGAGGAGAAGAAGGAGAGGGAGGCTGCTCTGGCCAAGGCTCGAGAAGCCTCGAGGAAGACGGTGGAAGAGGCTGCGCTGCTGAGGGAACGGACCATGATGGTCGAGGAGGCTGCGTCCAAGGCCCGGGAGGAGGCCTTGTCTTACAAGAATGCGGCTGCTGACCTAGACAAGGAGAAGGGCCTCCTCAAGACTGAACTTGCCTCTGCCCGAGAAACCTTCCAAAGGATGAAGGTGGAGTGCGTAAATGGCGAGATTGCCCGGAGTGCCGCGGAGGAGGCCAAAAATAAGGCTCTTGAGGATCTTGAGGCGGAGTGGACTCGATCCGCAGCCACTCTGACAATGTCGATCGTCTGAAGAGAGCGCTGTTGGAAAAAGATGGAGCCATCGTGCAGGCTAGCAAGGTGTTCGTGGATCTGCGCGTCACCAACACCGAGCTGGTGCGTTCCACAAGGAGATCGAGAGGGCCAACACCAACTTGGTGGGCGAGAATACGGCTCTGGAGGAGAGGATTCATGGTATGTTTCTACTATCAAGTTTCTTTCCGAGGTGTGCTTTGTGCTATCTAATTTCTCCGTGTTGGTCCTTGCAGGGCTTAAAGATGAGCTGCTAGCCACCCAAGTCGAGACCAGCTCCACCAAAGCTCAGCTCGAGGGGGAGGTCGCTTTGAATGGTCGACTACGAACTGTGATAAGCAACCTTTCGGCCTCCTGGGAGCTCGAGCCTGTTGACGAGTAGAGGGAGGAGGCTCGAGGTGACGCACTGGTCGATCAGCTGTGCTACCTAGGCGCAACGCTGAGGGATCGAGTGCGGGACGCCCTTCATATTGGAGTGAAGCGGGCGATGGCGGTAGTCTGCTCAGGCTTTTCTTACGACATGGAGGTGGTGTCCCACGGCTTCGTCACCGACATCTCCAAGACAGATGCGGAGAATGAGGAGAGGCTCCACGCCTTGATTGACGACGTGGAGGTCCCTAGGGAAAGGTTGGCCAAGTTGTTCGAGCTGGAAGTGCTTCCTCCCGAGACTAGCTCGGGCGCGGACGATGGTGGTGAGGGCCGAGATGTAGATTAAGGCCTGCGAGGCTACTTTGGGTGCTAGGGCCCCTTGTACAGTACTTATCATTTTGTGTTAAGTAATGCTATGCTTTTTAAGTGGTTTATAAGATTTCTGAATGTTTGCTCATCTTTCCGGTCGAGGTTCCTTTGTTTCCCTTTGTGCCTATGTTTGTATTCCCCATTTGGTCTTTTGTTTAAGGCGATCTCGATTGCCTCAAGCGTGAGGAAGCGAGTAGAGTTTCCATAGCCCGAGGGCGTAGGAGTTCTCAGGCTCGTTGTCCCTCGGCCCTTAAGGGGCTCGAGGTGCCTCTACTACTCGACCGTGCGAGGTTTACTAAGTAGGGATGAAAAAATCGCTTGTTTTTTTTGGCGCTTGGGGGGGATCCCCCTGCTAGCCCCGAGGGGGTATCGACTATGATGGGTCATAGTTGGTACTCCCTTCTAACGTCGATATTGCGACCTGTGAAAAAGTAAATTACTCGAGGGAAAGATCTTATTCATTCATGCATTCATTCATAAGGCCTTGGTACAGAATGTACATGGGAACATAAAGCTTTGAAATTCTAGGTGTAGAATCGACGTAGCTGTTCGATGTTCCACGCGTTGGTGAAGATCACCCCCTTTTCGTCCGCAAGCTTGTACGTCCCAGGCTTTAGGACCTTGGCCACCACGTATGGGCCCTCCCAGGGCGGGGTGAGCTTGTGACGCCCTTGGTTGTTTTGCCGCTGTCGTAGGACAAGATCGCCCACATTCAGATCTCTTTTGCGCACGTGCTTATCGTGGTAGCGTCGAAGCTTCTGCTGGTATCTAGCGGAGTTGAGGAGGGCCATGTCTCGAGCTTCCTCGAGTTGATCGACCGCATTCTCTCGAGTCTCATTGTTTCACTGCTCGTTGTACGCTTTCAGTCGAGGGGACCCATACCCGAGGTCCATTGGGAGCACGGCCTCGGAGCCGTAGACAATGAAGAATGGGGTGTATTTTGTGGCCCTACTCGGTGTCGTCCTCAAGCTCCATAGGACCGAAGAGAGCTCCTCGACCCATTTATTACCAAATTTCTTCAAGCGGTTGTAGATTCTCAGCTTGAGCCCCTGCAAAATCATGCCGTTGGCATGCTCGACCTGGCCATTAGTTCGAGGGTGAGCTACTGCCGACCAGTTCACACGGATGTGATGCCGATCGCAGAAGTCCAAGAACTTTTTGCCGGTGAACTGAGTGCCGTTGTCGGTGATGATGACGTTGGGAATCCCAAACCGGTGGATGATGTCTGTGAAGAAAAGGATGGCCTGCTCAGAGCGGATGTTAGTGATGGGTCGAGCCTCGATCCATTTCGAGAATTTGTCGATGGCCACCAACAAATGGGTGTATCCCCCTGCTGCCTTTTGTAGGGGCCCTACTAGGTCGAGTCCCCATACAGCGAACGGCCATGTGACAGGGATCATCTGGAGAGCGTGGGCAGGGAGGTGCGTTTGCTTAGCGTAGAATTGACACCCATGGCACGAGCGTACGAGTTCGATGGCGTCAGCTACGGCCGTTGGCCAGTAGAAGCCTTGTTGGAAAGCGTTCCCTACAAGGGTCCGCGGAGCAACGTGGTGGCCACAAGCCCCCGAGTGTAGATCCTCGAGGAGTTTTTGGCCTTCCTCTATGGTGATGCAGCGTTGCAAGATTCCTGTCGGGCTTCGTCGGTATAGCTCATTGCTTTCATCATAGATTACATATGACTTGGCCCGTCGAGCGATACGGCGGGCCTCGGATCGGTCTTCTGGTAGCTCGCAACGAATCAGGCAGTCGAGGAACGATGTGCACCAGTCGAACGGTCGACTGGGTCGCTGCTCTGCCTCCATTACCTCTGCTGCCGCTAGCAGTGTCTCGATGGTGTCAGATTGTTGTGGGGCGGTGTTTTCGACGTCAGCCCCCGATCGCAAGTCGACGGATGGCTTGTGGAGATCTCTCGAGAATGCGTCGGGCGGGACCGTGCCTCGAGTTGACGCGATCTTGGCGAGTTCGTCGGCTGCCTTGTTGTATTGTCAGGCGATGTGGACGAGCTCGAGGCCGTGGAATTTATCCTTGAGCTGACGTACCTCCTTGCAGTATGCCTCCATTTTTGGGTCGTGGCAATTGGAGGCTTTCATCACTTGGTCGATGACGAGTTGGGAATCACCACGAATGTCGAGGCGTCGAACTCCCAGCTCGACGGCGATCTTCAGCCCATTAACGAGGGCCTCATATTCCGCAACATTGTTAGATGCCGCAAAGTGTATCCTGATGATATACCTCATATGAACGCCCAGGGGCGAGATGAATAGCAGACCTACCCTAGCTCCCGTTTTCATGAGAGACCCGTCGAAATACATCATCCATAGCTCTGCTTGAACCTGAGCCGGGGGGAGTTGGGAGTCCGTCCATTCTGCGACGAAATCCACCAGAGCTTGAGACTTGATAGCTTTGCGGGGCGCATAAGAGAGGGTCTCACTCATGAGCTCGACTGACCACTTAGCGATTCTTCCCATGGCCTCGCGACTTTGGATGATCTCACCCAAGGGGAAGGACAAGACCACCGTGATAGGGTGGCCGAGGAAGTAATGTTGCAGCTTGCGTCGGGCGAGGATTACGGCGTAGATTAGCTTCTGGATTTGTGGGTACCATGCCTTGGTCTCCGAGAGCACCTCGCTGATGAAATAGACAGGCCTCTAGACTGGCAGCGCATGCCCCTCCTGCCTCTCGACTACCACCGCCGCACTGACGACCTGGGTCGTCAAGGCAACGTACAGAAGCAGAGGATCTGTGGGTTGGGGTGGGACCAGGACCGGGGCAGAGGTTAGTGTTTTCTTCAAGTTATCGAGGGCTTCCTCGGCTTCGAGGGTCCAAGAGAAACGCTCGGCTTTTTTCAAGAGCCGATACAACGGCAATGCTTTTTCTCCTAACCTCGAGATAAAACGACTCAGCGCCACCAAACATCCCGTGACCTTTTGCACTCCCTTGACGTCTCGGATCGGCCCCATCCTCGTGATGGCCGAGACTTTCTCGAGATTGGCCTCTATGCCGGATTGGGAGACTATGTACCCCAAGAGCATGCCTCGGGGTACACCAAAGACACACTTCTCTGGGTTGAGCTTTGTTGATATTTGGGAACGCAATAAGGAATTGATCCGCAAGCGCACGGATATCGGTGAGCACTTCACCCGGGAAATTATCCAGAGTATCGTATTTATATTTTTACCACTAGGAGAAACAGTGCATCTGACTAACCGGTCTATTACTACTAACCCTTTAGGCACAAAGAATGTCTCTCGATGTGAGTGATAAATATAGAAGACTGCAACCGTAGTCTCCTTCTAACCTTGGTAAGGATGATCTACTATTCTAATGGGGAGGCTAATGGAATCTAGACACCACGAAGGATGTTCAACCCGCACCTATGAACCCTATCCTTCCTGCTAACGAGATATGGTCTGCAAAGGTAACTCAGAATTGTCACGTTCCTCACTACTACCACGGTCCAGCTAGTCAGGGAATATCTATGAGTATCCCAGCCTAAACACCACGTTTACGCCAGCAATGATTACTCTCAACTCTACACGAAGAGATTAAAGTAAACTCATAAACCATAAGAACAATAAAACAAGAACTTACTAGAATTTAGAAGTCGAATTACCGAAGAATCCTAGGAGCAAGCTTCGGATTAGGAGAACTTGATCCCGCAGGTACAAGCTTGGAGTAGACACCGACAGGCCGGGCTTCCTCCAATCTACACCTCCACTCTATCTCTCTCAATCTAATAGAAACTAGAAGATCTATTTCTACTTTTACATTGGTTGCTAAGCCTAAAAAGAAATATTAATTAGAGAAGAGGTTTTCCTTCGATGGCACCCCTCAATCTCTATGATAATTTCTTGTCTTCTCCAGGGGCCAGGGGGGTCTCCTTATATAGTCCTCCTCCTCTATGCGTTTTTGGGTCGGTAGGCGAGGTGGTACAATGTTTTCCTTGATCCAATAGGTCGGTGGAACATCCCGTGCGAAGAGAGTCCTAAACAGGATCCAGCAGGGGGCGGGCGCCCAGGTCACCAGGGCGGGCGCCCTGGGCCTGGCCCCTTTCGGCCTCTGTCTTCTTCCCGTGGCTTCTGGAGTCTTCTAGATGGTAGAAAATCGCGCGGTGCGTTGATATCTCTATGTAATCCTGACATGTGGGCCTTTCTTCCTTATTTCCTGATAACCCCCTACAGAAACAGATAAACAACAAAACTCGTGGAATTCTGTCAGATCAAACCCTAATTCTAGGTGTTGTTTGCATATTGGTCCTTTCTCTTGTTTATTTGATAATTAAAATTAATACTTAAGAACCGTCAACAAATACCCCCATACTTAGGCTTTTACTCATCCTCGAGAAAAGGATGGTTAAGAACAATATCTGGGGTAAACATTTTAAAACATTCTTTTTATAACTGCAGGGTGTTAAAAGTCCACTGTGTACCATAGTCAGGAGAGTTTATGGTTAAGAGTAAAGATCCTTTCTTCTCAATCCTGTCACTTGGAGTTTTTGTATATTTTTGAAAGAAAGTTAGCATACCTTTTTATCCTCATAGGTTCTTCTCAGATCACTCATTATCTTTTATATATCTCACTAAGGTTGTTTTAATTTGCAAAAATTCTCAAGCATACTTACTTTGCATTTATTGCCTGATCAAAACGGGATCCGAGGAGGGAAATGTCATACTTTTAGATCAAAGACTTTGAAAATTAAAAACCTTTGTCAACTCTTGCTGGCATATTACTTATTAGAGGGACCATGGGCTATCATTTTTTTTCTTTTTTCTTTTTTTTAAGTGAATACCGAGGTACCCCTAATTCTACTGCCGGACACTTGTCCATTTTTCCTACGAGGTTGTCGAGCACTTGCTCCTTTTTATTTCCTCGAAATATCTTTATTTTTGCATAGCCCATGCCTCTAATGCAATAATACTTCGGAACAGTGAATCTTTCTGAATAAATGTTTTGATCTTAGGAGCATGATAAATCTCTCAACAAGGGTCTAACTCATTTTGAACAAACTCAATACAGAGTAGATAGCTTTTATAATCATAATTAATATTTTCAGTTTTATTAGGCATATAAAACACTAAGGATGGTAGCTAGAATTTTGAATATTTTGAAATAAATTCTCCAAGTAACAATGATATCAAGAATAAGAAACTCATACTCTACCATCACATATTCCATATTGACTTAAGTAACACAGGTCTTAAAATGATTTTATAATAGTTGCAAGTTTTCATGAAATATCACAGATTGAGATTAACCATGATTAGAAATATTTTAATCTTTTTAATTTATCATGTCGGAAACAATATTCTGCATAATCCAAGATATGTGTACGTGTAAAGTGTGCAGAGTGTGTACCTGAATCGTGGAGTGGTGTAGTCGGATTGTGTTTAGCAGGTCGAGGGATCTCCCCCATACTTGTTTTCTGCTTTCTTGAACAAAAATAAAGTAGAGACACACAAGACATAATAATAATAATACACTTTATTAATCTTGAGACATTTATTACAAAAGACTAATAGCAAACTGATAGCAAACCGATGATAATAAACCGATGATAATAGTAAACCTAAACCGAATTTAAAGATAGATAACTAAGATGCATTGCTTCAAGGTCTAATCTAGATAACTTAGCGGCGCTCTAATTCCTTAATCTTCTTGTTGGCACTAGCAAGATCCTGCCTAAGGCCTAGTATAATGGTGTTGTGGTTAGAGAGCTGCCTAGTAAGGGAATTAATCGAGGACTGGAGGTCTATGATAACTCTTTCTAGTCTACGAACGTCCTCATCAATATCCATTATAGTCTTGCGACGCTTGGGAGGTGTCTCAAAAGCATTGAGAGCGTGCTTCGGGGCTGCCTTTGGAGGGATGAAACGGACTTTGGCTGCTCTAATCCCTTCAAAGTAAGGCCTTTCCTCCTCCGTAGTGTAGCGAATACTGCTGATCTCGCCACTTCGGTTGGTCTTGACTCCAACGACCCTCTCATTGGGTCTAGGTGGAATGATCCTTGTGCCGGTTGGCACCTTGATGGTGGTCTTCGTCTTGGATGATGATCCTTTGAGGAGTAGGGGTTGTGGCGGTGCGGTGAGAACTGGTTGAGCATGGTAAGATTGGGCGGAGCTGCGTTGGCGTAATGGCATGGCTTCTAGCTGTCGCTCTGTGTTGGCCGGGACGAGAGCACGGGCATCGGGGTCTTCCACATGCTCCATGTTGAGGTTGAAGGGGACGACTTCCCAATCATCGTGGTACTTCTCGGCCATTGGATCAGCAAGGAACTAATCAAGCTCTAATTGAAGGAGAGAAGGCTTGGTGGCTTGGTGTTTGAAAACTGAGGTCAGGGGTCTGTTTATATAGGGGTCAAAAAGTGCCTCTATGGGTTGTTCGGGTTGCTCCCATCGATGTGCGTGCGAAACTTTCCATCCGAGGGATTATTCAGATTACCATAAGTGCATTTTCCATAACAGAGAAAATCGAGACCGAGGGGGAACAGGAGCTGGGCGCCCGCCCACCTCATCTAGGCGCCCGCCCTCTCTCTGGCCCCTCTGTGGGCCCACTTTCCCGAGCGCGTTTCTACATGCGAAATTATTTAGAAAAATATATATATGACCCAAAAACATCAGACTAAAAAGGTCGGGCTCTAATTCTCCATGGGAAGATAAAAGTGGACTACATCTATTTCTTCTAATTCTTTATTGGGCTCTAAAAATAATTTAAGACGTTGACCATTTACCTTGAATAACGTACCTTCGTCATTTTGAAGTGTGATAGCTCCGTGGGATGATGAATTAATTACCTTGAATGGTCCTTCCCATTTGCTCCGGAGTTTTCCATGCCCGAAAAGCTTTACCCTGGAATTAAAAAGTAATACCTTATCTCCGGGTGTGAACTCCTTCTTCTTGATTCTCTTGTCATGCCACCTTTTGACTCTTTCTTTGTAGATCTCTAAATTGTGATATGCTTTCTCTCGCCATTCTTCCAATGCTGATAGTTGCATTCTTCTATAATGTCCAGCAACATCTAGGTCCATATTCCATCTCTTTATGGCCCAGTGTGCTTTGAACTCTAGTTCAACAGGTAGATGGCAAGTCTTCCCGTACACCAATTGGTATGGAGACATTCCAATTGGGGTCTTGTATGCTGTCCGGTATGCCCAGAGTGCATCGGGTAACTTGTCTTTCCACGCCGTTCCCATTTCATTTACTGTCTTCTGAAGAATATTCTTGATTTGTTTGTTGGAAGTCTCTGCTTGGCCACTTGTCTGAGGATGATAGGGGGTAGCGACGTTGTGACGGATTCCATGTTTTGATAGATATTGCTTGAAGCGTTTGTCGATGAAGTGTGCTCCTCCATCACTTATCACTACTCTGGGGACTCCAAATTTTGGAAATATAATTTCTTCAAACATCCTCTTTGAACTGACGTTGTCGGCATGCTTGCAAGGTAATGCTTCTACCCACTTAGAGACATAGTCAACTGCCACCAAGATGTATTCACACTTCTTTGATGGGGGAAATGGACCCATGTAGTCTATTCCCCAGACATCAAAGAGCTCAATCTGAAGGTTGTTGGTGAGTGGCATTGCATCCCTTGTATTTATGTTTCCGTGCCTTTGACATGGACCACATCTTCTGATATATTGCTTCGTGTCTTCATACATTGTAGGCCAGTAGAATCCACACTGCCAGATCTTTGAATGTGTATGGAATGCTCCATAGTGACCTCCATATGGTGATGAATGACATCTGTCGATGATCTTCCATCCTTCCTCAGTGGTCACACATCTCCTAAGTAAGCCATCAGAGCATACTTGGAAGAGGTATGGCTCATCCCATATATGTGAACGACTTTCTTGAATAAGCTTCTTTTTGTTTGCTCCTGGTGGTACATACCCTGAAACCATAAAATTAACAATATCTGCATACCAGGGGTCAGACCTGTTAATCCCGTAGAGCATGTCGTCCCGGAGTGAATCATTGATGGGGGTTTCCTGTGGACTCTTAAAGTACATTCTAGACAAGTGATCAGCAACAGAATTTTCTACTCCCTTTTTATCTTTTATTTCTATGTCAAATTCTTGGAGTAATAAGATCCATCTAATCAGGCGAGGTTTAGCATCTTTTTTAGTGAGCAAATATTTTAGTACAGCATGATCAGTGTAAACAATTATTTTAGCTCTAACTAAATAAGATCTAAATTTATCAATGGCAAAGACAACAGCCAAAAGCTTTTTTTCAGTGGTTGCATAATTAAGTTGAGCTCCTGTCAAAGTTTTACTGGCATAAGCAATTGCATGATGCTTCTTATTTTTAGTTTGTCCCAATACTGCCCCCACAGCATAATCACTAGCATCACACATAATTTCAAAAGGCAACGACCAATCAGGGGGTTGAATGATTGGTGCAGAGATGAGTGCTTTCTTTAATATATTGAAAGATGTTAGACATGCATCATCAAATTCGAAAGGAGCATCCTTGGCTAGCAAAAGAGTAAGTGATCTAGCAATGAATGAAAAATCTTTTATGAATCTACGATAAAAACCAGCATGGCCAAGAAAGCTTTGAATTCCTTTTATATTCACAGGTGGAGGTAGTTGTTCAATTACTTCAATTTTAGCCTTGTCTACCTCAATACCTCTTTCAGACACTAGGTGTCCCAGCACTATTCCTTCCCTAACCATGAAATGACATTTTTCCCAATTAAGGATTAAGTGCTTTTCTTCACATCTTTGCAAAACCTTGTCTAAGTTTTCAAGACAACTATCAAAAGTTTTTCCATAAACAGAGAAATCATCCATGAAAACTTCCATAATCTCTTCAATCATATCAGAAAATATAGACATCATGCATATTTGAAAAGAAGCTGGTGCATTACATAACCCAAAATACATTCTATAGTAAGCATAAGTTCCATATGGGCATGTAAAAGTGTTTTTGCTTTGATCATCAGGATGGATTGGGATTTGGTGATACCCTGAATATCCATCTAAGAAACAGAAGAACGAATGGTTCGCTAATCGCTCTAGCATCTCATCTATGAAAGGTAAAGGAAAGTGATCCTTTCTCGTGGCTTTGTTTAGTTTTCTATAGTCTATGCACATCCGCCATCCTGTGACGGTGCGTTGCGGAATTAGCTCGTTCTTTTCATTCATAATAACTGTCATGCCTCCCTTTTTAGGCACAACTTGTACTGGGCTTACCCACTCACTGTGCGGCACAGTGTATATAATCCCTGCATGCAGCAACTTTATAACTTCCTTTTTAACTACCTCTCTCATAGTGTTATTAAGTCTACGTAGGGGTTCTCGAGAGGGTGAAACAGAAGGATCTGTTGGAATACGATGGGTACAAATCATAGGACTGATTCCTGTAAGATCTTGGAGTGAGTAGCCGAACACTGAGTGATGTTTCTCAAGAATGGTCATTAATCGCAGAGTTTGATCCTGAGTGAGTTTATCGCTAATGATTACAGGGAACTCTGGATTATTGTTTAGGAAAGCATAGATAAGACCGGGTGGTAAAGTTTTAAGCTCTATGGGGGGTCTAGGTGCTTCTGCAAACTCATCTAAGGGTTCAGGCTCAGAAGGTTCGGCTTCTTCTTCTGTGAAGAAAGGATTTTCGTCTTCTATGTCTAGTTCATCTAAAAGCTCTAGAGATGCAGCCTTTACCTCCTCCATAGGATCAGGCAAAAGATATGATTTGGCCTTATTGTTCAAGGAGTGTGAAATTGTTATTGGGAATTTAAAAGTTTTTCCAAAAGAAATGTGTAGCTTTCCAGTATGACCTTCATAAAGGAGTCTTCTAAAAGGTTGTCCTATCAACAAGTCGAAGTCCCATGTATCAAAGATATAGAAGTTCAAATGAACCATGGAGCCTTCTACCGTAAGAGGTAGGACATTAATAATTCCAAGACTGGGGACTAATCGTCCCGAAGATTCCTTTATGACCTTTGTTGTGGGGGTTAAGACAAGATTTTTAAATAGTTTAAGTGCAAAAGATTCAGACATGATGTTGATCCCCACAACAGGATTATAGAGAGCATTAAATCGATCAGAATTATAAGCACAACGTATAGTTATAGAGGGTGTGTCCAAACGGATCACATCAGAGGAAAGCTCTGATTCCTCCAACCATTCGCTACTCATTACTGAGATAAGCTCTCTTAATTGTTGTTCACTTGGTGTAGTTATAGCCATTTTGGGGTTTGTCTATAGAATGGTAGTTTGAAATATTTCCAAAATCCGCAAAAAGATCGGATTCTATATCCAGCATGAAGTCCGGTGGTGGAATTTCTTCCTCTTGTGACTCAGAACTTGGGATAGCTAAAGTAGATGAAGAATTTAGGAGAGTGTCTACTTCGGCTTCGTAGGTTTCATCATGAAGGGTATTATCCATCTCAGCTTCTAGGATTCTATCTAGGATCACTCTAGCTTCAGCAGTAGGGATGCGAAAGAAAGAACCTCTAGACATTGTATGTAGCATTTGTTTGTGATTTTTCTGAAGACCTCGAAAAAAGTGAAATAAAAGAACAGGGTCTTCAAGATTAAGGTTTGGACCAGATTCTAAAAATCAGAAAAACGTTTCCAGGATTTTCCCAAAGTTTCATTATCTTTTTGTTTAAAAGATAGGACTTCGAGTCTAAGGTTGGCTATACGGTCAAGGGAATAGAAATCTAGACAAAAGTTGGCTCGTAAAACTCCCCATTCACCTTGTTGTTGACTTACCTTCTGACTGTACCATTGTCTAGCTTCTCCCCTTAAAGAAAAAGGAAAAAGCTTCCAACGTAAAGTTTTATCTGAAATGCCTTCAATACGAAGACAATCACATGTTTGCTCGAAATCTCTAATATGAAGGTAAGGGTTTTCGTCTTCCTTTCCTAAAAAAGATAGGTTTTGAATCATGGCAATCAACCTAGTACTTAACTTATACTGGGATGTTTGGATAGGCTGTGATGATTCCCATGGTAAAAGGTCAGTTACTGAAGGGATTGCAGACTCATGGATCGATTTAGAATTTTGGTTTTCCATAAGGTAAGAATAAAGAAAATAAATAAAGAATATAAAAGATAAGAAAAGATAAAAGTATAGATACAAGCTAGTAGTAAGACTCAGGTTATCTCAGCAACCGTCTTTCTCTCCGGCAACGGCGCCATAAATGCTTGTTGATATTTGGGAACGCAATAAGGAATTGATCCGCAAGCGCACGGATATCGGTGAGCACTTCACCCGGGAAATTATCCAGAGTATCGTATTTATTTTTTTACCACTAGGAGAAACAGTGCATCTGACTAACCGGTCTATTACTACTAACCCTTTAGGCACAAAGAATGTCTCTCGATGTGAGTGATAAATAGAGAAGACTGCAACCGTAGTCTCCTTCTAACCTTGGTAAGGATGATCTACAATTCTAATGGGGAGGCTAACAGAATCTAGACACCACAAAGGATGTTCAACCCGCACCTATAAACCTTATCCTTCCTGCTAACGAGATATGGTCTGCAAAGGTAACTCGGAATGTCACGTTCCTCACTACTACCACGGTCCAGCTAGTCAGGAAATATCTATGAGTACCCCAGCCTAAACACCACGTTTACGCCAGCAATGATTACTCTAAACTCTATGCGAAGAGATTAAAGTAAACTCATAAACCATAAGAACAATAAAACAAGAACTTACTAGAATTTAGAAGTCAAATTACTGAAGAATTCTAGGAGCAAGCTTCGGGTTAGGAGAACTTGATCCCGTAGGTACAAGCTTGGACCAACAGGCCGGGCTTCCTCCAATCTACACCTCCACTCTATCTCTCTCAATCTAGTAGAAACTAGAAGATCTATTTCTACTTTTACATTGGTTGCTAAGCCTAAAAAGAAATATTAATTAGAGAAGAGGTTTTCCTTCGAGGGCACCCCTCAATCTCTATGATAATTTCTTGTCTTCTCCAGGGGCCAAGGGGGTCTCCTTATATAGTCCTCCTCCTCTATGCGTTTTTGGGTCGGTAGGCGAGGTGGTACAATGTTTTCCTTCATCCAATAGGTCGGTGGAATATCCCGTGCGAAGAGAGTCCTGAATAGGATCCAGCAGGGGGCGGGCGCCCAGGTCACCAGGGCGGGCGCCCTGGGCGTGTCCCCTTTCGGCCTCCGTCTTCTTCCCTTGGCTTCTGGAGTCTTCTAGATGGTAGAAAATCGCGCGGTGCGTTGATATCTCTATGTAATCCTGACATGTGGGCCTTTCTTCCTTATTTCCTGATAACCCCCTGCAGAAACAGATAAACAACAAAACTCGTGGAATTCTGTCAGATCAAACCCTAATTCTAGGTGTTGTTTGCATATTGGTCCTTTCTCTTGTTTATTTGATAATTGAAATTAATACTTAAGAACCGTCAACAAGCTTAATCTTGTTGGCGCGTAAGCAACTGAAAGCGATCTCAAGGTCCTGAATCAGGTCTCCTCGTTGCTTTGACTTGATGACGATGTCGTCGACGTAGGCCTCGACCGTCGACCCTATGTGTTTGCCAAACACGTGGAGCATGCAGCGCTGGTATGTGGCTCCCGCGTTTCGAAGCCCGAACAGCATGGTTACATAACAATACATCCCAAAAGGCGTGACGAAAGATGTTGCGAGCTGGTCGGACTCTTTCATTTTTATTTGATGGTAACCAGAATATGCGTCAAGGAAAGAAAGGGTTTCACATCCCGCAGTTGAATCAACAATTTGATCGATACGTGGTAATGGAAAAGGAACTTTCTGACATGCTTTATTTAAACTTGTATAATCGACACACATCCTCATTTTCCCATTCTTTTTCTTAACTAGTACAGGGTTTGCTAACCAGTCGGGATGGTGAACCTCCTTGACGAATCCGGCCATCAAAGCTTGTGGATCTCCTCACCAATGATCTTGCGCTTCTCCTCGTCGAAGCGGCGCAACCGTTGCTTCACTGGCTTGGAACTAGCTCGAATTTCCATGGAGTGCTCGGCGACTTCCCTAGGTATGCCTGGCATATCCGAGGGACTCCATGCAAACATGTCGGCGTTTGCACGGAGAAAGACGACGAGCATGGCTTCCTATTTGGGGTCGAGGTCGGCGCTGATCGTCAGCACCTTGCTGTCAGAGTTGTTGGGGTCGAGCGGGATCTTCGTCGTTCCTTCTGTCGGCTCGAAGCTGCCCGCGTGGCGCTTGGGCTCTGGAGCCTATGCGGCCAGGGCCTCGAGCTTCGAGGTGAGCTCGGTGGAGTTCTCGACAGCTTCCGCGTATTCAACGCATTCAACGTCACACTCATACGCGTTTTCGTAGGAGGAGCTGACGGTGATGACGCCCTTGGGCCCGGGCATCTTCAGCTTCAAGTAGGTGTAGCTGGGGATAGCCATAAACTTGGCATAGCCCGGGCGCCCGATGATGGCGTGGTACATGCCCTTGAGTCCCACTACCTCAAAAGTGAGGGTCTCCTTTCTGAAATTGGCCGCCGTGCCAAAGCAGACCGGCAGGTCGATTCGACCTACCGGCAACGCCTTCTTTCCAGGTACGACGCCGTGGAAACCGCGAGCGCTTGGTTGGAGCTGCGCCCTGTTGATGCCGAGGAGGTTGAGGGTCTCGAGGTAGATGATGTTCAGGCTGCTGCCGCCATCCGTCAGCAGTCTGGTGTTGACGATGATGGGGTCGACGACGAGCGGGTAGATGCCAGGGGCGACTACTTTGTCGAGGTGGTCGTCTCGATCGAAGGTGATAGGAGTGCTTGACCAGCTGAGGTACTGGGGCACTCCCATCCTTGCCGCAAAGACCTCGCGGTGCTCCCTCTTGTGCTGCCTCGCGGTTAGCTGCGTCGAGGGTCCACCGTAGATCATGTAGCAGTCGTGGACGGCTGGGAACCCTTCGTAGTCTTTGTCATTCCCATTGTCGCCGCTCCTCTCTTTCTTCGGATCGTCACGGGCGTCCTTCTTGAACCCCAGGCTGTCGAAGTTCTTCTTCAGCATACGGCAGTCTTCAAGCTTGTGGTTTGCCCCTCCCTTATGATAGGGGCAGGGCTCTTTTAGCATTTTGTCAAAGATTGCCCCCTCTGGGGGCCCTCGAGGCCTTTTGCGCTCCACGGTGGCGACGAGATCGTCGTCGAGGTCCTCCCGCTGAAACGGCCGTGTTTTCTTCTTCTTCTTTTCTTCTTGGGCCCTCGACTAGGGCCCTCATCCTCATCGGCTGACGGCTTGCCTTTCCTTCCTTCACAGCTAAAGAAGGCGCCAACCGCTTCTTCCCCTGCAACGTAGTTTGCCACTACGTCCATCAGCTCGTCAATAGTTTGAGGGCGATTCCGGCCTAATTCCCGCACCAAGTCTCGACTAGTGGTGCCAGAGACAAAGGCCATGATGACGTCGTGGTCGGGGATGTGTGGCAGCTCAGTGCGTTGCTTCGAGAAGCGTCGAGCATACTCCCGGAGAGTTTCTCCTGACTTCTGCTTGCATTTGCTGAGGTCCCACGAGTTGCCAGGCCGTATGTAGGTCCCTTTGAAGTTACCCTCGAACACCCTGACCAAATCGACCCAGTCGTGAATCTGGTTGGCCGGGAGCTCCTCGAGCCATCTGCGGGCGGTGTCGGAGAGGAAGAGTGGTAACTGTCGGATGATGGCTCGATCGTCCCCTCGAGTGCCTCCCAGCTGACAGGCTAGCCTGAAGTCTGCCAGCCACAGTTTTGGCTTGGTTTCGCCGTTGTATTTAGCAATGCTGGTCGGGGGTCAGAACGGGCTGGGCAGTGGCGTGCTGCGGATTGCCCTGGTGAACACCCGAGTGCTCGGTGGTTCCGAGGCCATCCGGTCCTCGTCGCTGTCGTATCTCCCGCCATGGTGGGCGCTGTAGCCGCGCTCTTCTGCGTCCCCATACTGGCGGCGACGGTTCTCGTCGATGTCGCGTCGTGCGTTGTGTCGTCGTTGGTTGTCGATGGGGAGGATGAGGGTTGTCTTTTTCCCTCGAGGGGGCGGCTGCTGATGGACCGACACCTCCTTTTCGTTCTGGGCCGGCTCATCACGCTTTTCTGTGGCCACTCCTCGACGTCGAGAGGCCGAGCTCTCAGCCTGCTGAACTGCCACCACCTGGAGCAGAGTCTGCACCTCGTCTCGATTACGTCGTGCTTGGGAGTTCGACGGTTCGGGCATATTGCGCAGCAGCATTGTCGCTGCCACGACGTTCTGGCCCGCTCGAGGGAAACGGCTGATGGGCTGCTCAGGCTCTCCGTCTCCAATGATCTGCCGATGTACCTCTCGAGCCCGTCTGCGGACACTTCCGCCAGGTGGGTAAGGCAAGTCCTGCTCGAGGATCTGTTCAAGCAAAACAAGGCGCTCGCGATCCTCGTTGAGCTTTGCTTTGAGCTCGCGTAGCTGCGCAATTTGCGCGGCTCTGTATTCTTGTGGAGGGGGGTCGACTTGACCGTTGTTCCTAGGTGTCCTGGGGTCTTCCCTTGCCATAGGGGCTTGACCACCAGCAACAGCGTCTTGTGTCTCGTCGGTGGTTTCCACCGCCCCGTCGATATGGCCAATTTCTGAAGGTGGCAAAACAACACTACATCGAATCTTTTAAGCTCAATTGGACTAGGTTAGGGACCAAACTAGTTCTTGACCATTAAACAAAGTTTGTTCTACAGAAGCTAAACTACAACTTTTATTTATGGCAACCCTCAGAACATGTATAGAAGTCAAACTTTCACTTTGGTCAAAGTAGCAATTTGATAAAGCTTGAATTAAGGTTTGAGGCCAATTGAAGCATTTTCTAGGCACAAGCTCAACATGAACCCTTCATGACTTTTGTTGTAGAGTTCATCTAGAGTCATTTGGGCTAGGTTGCAAGGATTGGTTGAATACCCATGGTTCTATTCACTTAATGAGGTCATTCCAACAAGCACGTAACTTATCGTTTCATGTGACCTTTTGATTCCAAACTTCATGAAACATTTTGAGTGATCACTATAGGTATTGATGGATGTAGGACATATGAAAGAGGTTCCATTAATGTCACCCAAGCATGAATTTTCAAAATAGGCTATATGTAAGCAAGGGTGCATTATCCAAGTTTAACTTGAGGCTCACTTTCATGGATTGACCTTAACATGATCATCACCACTTATCTTGGCACGTTTGAGCTCAAACCCGAAAGTCTAACTCGTGGCAAACACCTAGGGTGTTACAACCCTCCCCCCTTAAAAGAATCTCGTCCTGAGATTTAGGGCGAAAGACTTCCAAGGGTAGAGAAGCATGTTATTCACTTCCAACATTGGCGATAGCAGTCAATTACTTATCTCCAAGATTCGGAGAGGCTGATTTGGTCAAGGCACTTTCTGATACTTTATGATATCATGAACTTGATAAACATCCTTTGAGGCGATGAGAAACCAACTAACCAACAAACAATGTCTATTCTAGTCATAAGGTCTGATCACTCAGATGACCGATGGAAATCTACATAAGGTTCCATGTGTGCAGTTCTCTTCTAGTGATATCAACACTTTATTTTCTAAGACTATCAAGTTAGTGCTGACCATTCAAGGAATTTCATAGCTCCAAGTGTTAACAGTGATCTAGGTCATATCAGATACAACCTCTTGGGTAAAAAGGAACATAGAAAATGCTGAAGGCATGTTAGCATTAGATAAGCATTGCTAAGGACGGATGATAGCAAGGTATAGAGGACAACAAAAGATTCAAGTATTCACCCAACTAGAGAAACAAGCTACTACCAAGCAAGTCAACTAAAATTTTCCCTCATTAAGCAACGGCTTAGTAGGTTCTGGGTCGACTTGCATTGTAGCATAATAGCTTGGTGAGACTACTATGAGATTGAGGATTCCTTACTAGGATAAAACAACAGCTCTAATATAATAAATCCGAGATTTGTTGTTTAACACCTTTCCAGTTATTTTTGACTTGTAGAACGCCTAGATTGCTCAACTATCGGTTGATGTGATAGGGTAATAGCTAGGTGTCCAAGGGTGAAAGGAGTCTTTATAGGTCATCGTAAGGTTCGTCTTGGTTCAGTTCACATCGCGCAAACTTCATTATGCATGAATGGTTAGTGTGTATATAGATCCAAGAGTCTTCTCATGATTAACCAAAATTCAGCACAAACAAACACCATATGGCTAACCAAACAAAACAAAACCTTTGATAACACCACACGCATGATTATGCTAACTGCTTTTCTCTAGCTTGTGACCCAGATATAGCATCTAGTACTATAGGTGTGACTGTCCAATAGGGAATTGACTTGACAACATCAGGTTTGGGGAAGGAAGCCATATTTACTTCATTGATCGACTTGTTATCTTCTTTGCTGAACAGCGGTGTATGAGACATAGATGTTATAGCTACTAAAGAGTCATTATCAAGCTGGAGATTAACTTTCTTATTGGTAACTAACTAGTTGTCCCTCAACACTAAAAAGTTACAAAACTTTCTTCTTTGGTGGCAACAATTGTAGTTGATGCATTTGTAGGCAATCAAGATCAATGTTAGCCAAAAAGGAGATCACAATAGAGATGTTGATTATGACTGTGTGATCACCATGATCAAAATTTGGATCAATTCTTGTCTGACTGATAACTTGTCCAACTTTAAGCGTTGTGTGCCCTTTGGATTCAATAGTGGATGACACAAGTTACTCACTAAACGACTGATATTGTTACATGGGTAACAAATAGAGTCTCTTGTCTACCACCCCTTGCAGTCTGCTAAGGTTTATGTCGGTAACCTATTCTTCAAATGTTATCTTCTTAGCAACTTCAGAAGGAAGTCTTATTACATAAGTCTAATACAGATCTTCTGATTGGACATAAGGAATGATAACCAAGGAAAAACTCATGATGAGATGACACATCAGTGTAGTTTTGTAATAGACCATGACTAGCAACCACGATACCAGCGCGTGCTGCGCAACACAGTCTTGTGTGTGCACCTACAAAAGGCTCTCGGTTTCGTCGCAGCACCGTTAGTCATTAATCACGACGCTATTACCGATCTTACAACCAACGTGAAATCTCTCATGACATAGGTAAGTCTTGCATGTACAAGGATCATGTGCAAGACAAAATTAAGCAAGCAAAGATGACAGCAAGATATGGAGGTAACAACTAGAAGGTTAAAGGATGAGAACACAGCACAAGACAGAAATGGATATGCCTTATGCCCATCAAGGCCATTGCCCAACAATTAATCTATGAGATGTGGTCATGCTGGGTAGAAACATAAGATCAAAACCAATAAGCATCCCAAGACTTGGGGAGGCTAGAGATGACTAAAGAAAACTCCAAAGGTAAAAACGCAACCCGATTAGAGATCTAGATGATAGGGAGTTACATGATTTGTAAAGCAAAAGAGTTCCAAGATTAGGCAGCAAAAGATTGCCTTACACAAGCTAAGTTTGGGAGATGCAATCAGGAGGTCCAACATGGATTTGGTATGGTCTCCATAACTAGCAAAGAACAACTATAGTCAAAAGCTTTTTGTAGCGATACCTTATCCTAGGCTAGTTGGCTCAACAAGGATATTTGCAAACAGGTGTAGGACAACCATGGTATATACAAGTATTTAAGGGTTTGGACTTTGGTTTACTATCAAGCATAGGCATGGATGCTCTAACATTCAAAAACTATCAGTCAAGTCTATAAGCTCGGCTGCTAAGAAAGGGAACCTAATTTGATACAACCAACACACAATCTAGATAACTAACATCCACACAACATAACAGTTTTAAGCAAGTACTTGAGAAAGTCAAACAATCACGCTTAAACAACCATTACTAAGCACAAGGCTTACATATAACAAGCATTTATCTACAGCAATACAACACATTTGTCCCACATACAAGGATTATGATACAAGGTGTTCTACAAAGTAAGTGGACACGGCTCAGTCTTTTAGGGAGAATATGTTTTGAGATAGATAGTAAAAAGGGCTCCAAAAGATTTTTGGCATGGCTGCACTGTCATGCAAATGGACATACCACAAGCAAGAGTTTAGCATTTAGGAAAACTCAGCAGAGAAAGATTATCAAACCTACCAAGGTTGAAAAAGAATAGCAATCAGCTCTGCCTAAACTAGGATAGAGAACTTGATATGAATTTTAGAAAATGATAACTAAAGTTCCGTTGATCGAACAAACATGATCGTTAATGTTATGGAAAACTTATCGATTTATCTATAATTTTCTTATTATCATCTTAAGGTGCTTCTACAGCTAACAAGCACATACAATACAAAGAATACATATCTATTCAGATTTTTGACAGATTCTGTCGTTCTACTTCATAGGCTCATAACATAAGATTTAGACCACCAAAAGTTGTGATCTAAGATATTTTAGAAACCTTAACAAAAGTACTACACTTATTCTATTAACTCCAAGACATGATTCTTTATGCACACTAGTCAAACAAATTAAACATTCATATCTGTTCAGAACATGATCAGGATCTGACAACAAACTTCAAAAGTTCATAACTCCTAAACCATCAGGCCTATGGTCATGAAATTTTAGGATAGACTAGATATTGAAGTTGGCTACAACTTTGGTATTCACTATAATTACAGAAAACACAATTATTGTCATGAAAACACCACTAGAATACATACTGCTCTAGCAGCCAAAATTCAACACACATATCAAGTAATGTTTTCCCTTGTTCTATTAACAAGAGAGCACACACATGTATAACTCTAGTAGCTACAAACATTATTATCTTGACAAATAATAATTTTAGTTTGGTGACAAGGAGGGATTAACATAAGAATCATAATTGCTTAAGTGAGGTTAAAGTATTTGCAAATGCTTGCGGGAGCAACGTATTCGCCTTTTGGCTAAACAAGCGGACACCTACAAGTTCAAGCATATAGCCTTAACTATTTCTAGGCCATACTTTTACTTATTTAATTAACAATAGAGGATTCATTGGAAAACATTCACATACATATTCACCGACAAGCTTCAGCTTTCAAAGGATTGTAGATTCTTATAGCAGCAAACATTTCAAGGTTAGACACATCACACACTACTTTCAAGCAAAACTATTCAAGTAGCATGGAATATCGCAACTTTTGTATAGCTTCACGCAACGAAAAGAGTAGCATCACATCACTCACAAGTTACAAATTATTGGAACAAGGTGGGAGAAGCATTGTCATACATAATGCAACAATCATAAGGATGCATGCTTCGTCTTATTCGTCCTCACAAAATTGCCAGCCTATAGTGACAATCACGTTCTATGTCGGTGGCATAACACATACTCTCTCGACATATAGCTAGTCGTCAACTATGTTCAATCTATACATTCGGGGTTAGTGTACCTACAGAATAATTTCATTTCAGCCCAACCCAACAATAATATATGTGCAGAAATGAAAGTCTGGTCTTCAGGTTGAGAGCTAAATACTCCAATATATATTCCCGAATATATATTGTAGCATACTACCCATGTGGAGCACACCCATGTATACACAGAGACATGTATACACGGTCATACCAACAAACCCACAATTATGTACCTTCATATAAACATGTGCGTAATGTCACAGAACCGACCAAATTATAAGAGTTCAAGTGCAGAAATGATCGACCAGCAATCAAGTTTCCAAACTTGAGCCCATATAATTCCGGTAGTCAATGGAAATCACGAAGGACTTCAAACCAACTCGCAACAAACCAAGATCGTAATAGTTCAACATAAACACAACGATTGTTACATAGTCATTCATTGTCGTCGAAGCGGCACCACATCGGAGTATTAAGTTATTACAACACTTGTTCGAAGTAGCGGAAGCAAAATAGTTACACACACATTCCAAAGTTCAGTTCATAAGTTCGAGTTACTGCCAGAGTCTACACCATCCTTCCAAAAGCAACAGGTACGAAGTTGTTAGAGAACCGTGCCCAACGGTTAGTCCTCATCCCCAGCGGGATGGAGACAGGTCTTGCAGAAACCGTCATAGAAGATGTCATCTGCAACAGGTGGGAATAAACCCTGAGTACGAGAATGTACTCAGCTAGACTTATCCGTCTAGTAAAACATAAAAGACACCAAGGATCATGCAAGGCTAAATATCAAGTGAAGCTGGTTGACTCACCTTTTGCCAAAAGCTTAACATACGACTAAGTTATTTGAGAGCATCATATTTATTTATCATCAGCCTACAACTAGATTAGCACCTGTACTACAACACATCACTTGATTATTGCAAACAATAATAACCATATCAAATTCATCATACGTTCTTCTTGCTATCATCATTTTCATGAACCAAGTTCATTAGTGGATGCTACGTTTGCCGCTGCTCTGTCAAGTTCTCACTAACCGGGAGAGACGGCGATTCGAATCGAATTTCTATCCAGCTGGAGGGTTATTCCTAGCACTCACCCAAGCATCCCCTGCCGGAGAGCCAACGGGTCACCTTTGGTACAACTCAGGAATCGCGGCTCCGATCAGCGCCGCACTCCCAGGGCTACCACTCTGCCAGGGAGGTCAGGAATTTTAACTCACCTGCCTTTGGACTTACGCCAATGGTCCCCCGCACACCGCACTTCCTCCGGTAGTGCGCACTTTATACTTGCCGGTCTTCCAGCCTGAGTCATACTACTCGGCTTCGCGGTCGGAACGAGTTATCCGGCCAACTAAGTGTTAGGCATGCGTTCAACATGACAAGAGGACGTACAACGATCGGTCCTTAGCTGCCACAGACGGAGTTACTACAAACTTGCAAAACTCCGCCCGGCTTAGGTCAAATTAATCCGGTTCCATCCACGATAGCACATATAGACCATCGTGATCCGACATAACCCTATATCGCGCAGGTGACAGGAAATCACCCAACTTCTACCGTTTAAGCATGGCTAAGCTGCTACTCGATCCTAACTCTATAACCAGGGTAGGATGAATTAACTGGACAAGGATAGAGTAAGATGCAGCAAAAGTTTCATCACAACTCCTACACGTAATGCATCAATAGGTATAACATATTAAGTAAACTTTCGAAAATAAAGGGAGACTTAGAATGCTCCGGGGCTTGCCTTTCACGAACGACGCCGGCTCGTGATTTGGGCACTCAACTTCTTCTTCGGGCTTCTCGAGTCCGACTTGCTGGACCTCCACCTCCTGGCTGCCCTCCTGACCTTCGGGATTCGCCTGCAGCTCGTAGGAGGCTGTCGCGTCCAATGCACCTATTGCATGCTCGAACAATAAGAAGGTGCACATGCTAAAGATGAATGCTTGATAACATAAGTAACTCACTGGACGCTCATTTATGGGGCAAAAGTTATAACAAGCTCACACAAGTTAATAAGTTAACTTAGCCCAAATCCTATCATGATACTAAATCAGCAAGCAACACAGAACAGGAGTAACCTGATAAATAAATCATAACTGATGATAGACAGATCCAAAAATCATAAGTAAAGACATTCTGGAAAGCATATGAAATTGTCTACAAATCATCTTTAAACATCACAGCATGATTCATATATTAAACCAGTCATTTAAACAAGGTTCCAGGTTCTGTCCCAGAAAAACAGAGAGCACCTATTTCTGGAACCTAACTTGGAACAGCCATAAATTTTAAACTACTGGACCAATTTATTCCAAATTTTAACCACAGCTAGTTGAATAAGTTTACTTCAACTTTGATTTAGACAAGTTGCCCAGAAAACCAAATTATCATTAAGCAAAAGTTAAATTGCTCCCTTGCTGTCCAGAACAGCTTTTAACCCTATAATTAATTATTTAATGACATGACCAAAACATAAATCATGCCAACCACATGGCTTATGAGCACAAGTATATTACAAGGTTGCCAGAACATCAGATGACAACCCCCAAACATTTACTTAACAAGGCATTTATTAATTAATTCTAGATAAGAGCATAATCACAAGCTACTAGCCAAAGTACTCAGAAAAATCTACAAAAATTACAGGAACACAAGTAAAGCATCAAAGCATCACCATAAAAATTTCACAGCAATAGCACATACCAAATTAAAGATATGTATTTAACATGTATCAAAGTGTTTATTTCATAAATTCAGAAACATGACTTATATGGTACCAAACAACAGATTTCAGATTATTTATATATGAGAAATACCATGAACATGTTTACTACCAAAGTAGAGCACCAGCATAAGTACCAATTATTTTATATGATTTAATTAAAGAAACAAGCCACATTTCAATCATAAATTGCATATCAAAGCTGCAGTACACCAAAAATCATGAAATATTTACCACAGCACTCTAAAACCATACAGAGACCACCATAAAATTTTCATGGCAAACTAAGAAGTATAACCAGAGATATGAATTTATCCATGAATAACAAGATTAAATACTTAATAAATATTTTCCCAGAAGACATGGTCCATTTTATATTTTTATTAAAAACTAGCCATCTCAAGGAATACCACAAAATTGGTTTCACCATTTTTGGATCTTAGAAACAGGAGATATGATTTTTGCAAACCAGCCAAAAATCCAGATTTGAATAAAAGGAAGGGGGTGACCGTTGAGTCACTGGCATGCGGGACCCGCGTGTCAGCGTCACCGAGAACAGAGGACCCCCTTCGCCGGCAAATGCTCGCCGACGGTGAGCTTCTCCGGCGGATCCAAGGGCACCAACGTGCTCTTGGGAAGATTCCGCGTCGAAGGAGGTAGGTGGCGCTAGGGTTTCGGCAACGGAGAGGGGTCGCCGTCGGCCATGGCGGCACGGCGGAGCTACTCCGGCTTACGCCGGCCATCTCCGACCGGTAGAGCATCGGAGGAAGGCGGCTTAAGCATCAGGGAGTCAGTGCGGAGCTTCCTAGGTAGAAACGCCTAACCCTAACGGCTCCGGCGAGTCTGCTCACATGCGAGGTGCTCGTCGGCGGTGAGCACGGCGGTGCGGCGGCCATGTTCCCGCGCGACGGTGAGGTTTTAGCCGTAATGGCGTGGTGTGGACCGACGCCGAGAGCTAAATAGAACCTAACGCTATCCAAAGAGAAGAAAGGAAGCGAGGGTGGAGCAGCGGTGAGGTTCGCCGGAATCGGTGTCCTCGAGGATTGACGACGGAGAACTTGCGAAATGCCGCTCACCTCGGGGAGATCTCGCCCAACCAAAGGGTGGAGAAGATGGAGGAGCTCGAGGCGGACTTGGAGGCACTCAGAGGCGAACCGAGACACAGAGGCGAGGGCGTGAAGAGCTGGCGAAGCTCTCGGCGGCAATGGCGACGGCGTTTTCCGCCAGAGCGAGCGCGAGAGAGATGAGTAGGAGAATGGACGGCGTCCATGCCAACGTCGACGACCTGACGAGCGGGGCCGTCGCCGGCGTACGGGCGCCATCTGGCGGACAGATGTCGCGCTGGGCGTCCACGACGGCGAGCTCAGCTCTGCATCAGACCTCGCGATCACCGACTGAAACTCGATTTTGCATGATGATTATCTCCTAAACCACTCGATGATTTTGCTGGCTAATTGCTCCATGCTGGAGAGCTACATGAGTACTCCAACATTGCTTACTAAATCAAAGCTTGATTCGGCCCAGAATTCAAACTGGAAGATGAACAATACCCCCTCAAGCAAACTGCAGAGATTCCAGACTTAGAAAATTTTCTAAGTGTTGGAAACAGCCCCAAATCTTCTTTGTGGGCCACTTTTGAGCTATTTGTGATCATTTTCATGAGATGGCCACAAAACAACTTTTGTTCCTTATAAAATTTACTACAACTTTGCTGTAGAAAGTTTTGACATGCAAACATTTTATGAAACACTTTTTAAAAGCCTAAGCAAAAGAGGTCTCTAGGGCCTATTTTCATAAGTATGACTTAAAAGCATATTTTGGAGAAGTGACCAACATGAACATTGTTCCCAAAGTCAAGTTAAGCATAGATAAACTAATTACTAAGGCATTAAGCACAAACACAAGCATGGTCCACTCAAACATAAGCATAGGAAGCCTATTTAAGCAATTTAAAACACATTTATGCATAGAATAACATGGCTCAAGATAGATGATGATCATGATATGCTTTGAGTAGATGATGATGCTTATGCTATGCACAAGATTAATGCAACCATAACACTGGGGTGTTACATGTAACATGTAAATATTCTAGTAACCACATCTAACTCTCCCCTAGACCGACAGTTGGACGGTCATGCTCTCACAACTCACCTTCTTACCTTGGGCGTCGAGGCATGTAGATCCATACATTACCACTCAAGCAAGTGGCATCCATACATTTCACGCCGTATGGACGACGAAAGGAAAATATTGCTTACCGTGACGTAGAGGTATATGATCTATTCATTACCACTTAAGTAAGTGGCATCCATACTATTGCACACCGTATGGATGACGAAAGTAAAAGTTGCAATAAAGTAAACCCACCATAGTTAGTATCAGTTTAATTACCTGATAGTATTATACTTAATCTTGCTCCGATGCCAGCTGTGACAGAACCGCCCAATTTATACAAGTTTAAGTATGACTGTCCCCGCTTAACACGTTGACACGCGCATACTATCACTAATATAAACCCGGTAGTCTGCCGAGTGTCACAAAAGACCTCGGTAAATCACCTTTTCACCACCAAGATCGCATGATTAAGCAAATACACATCACATACACGGAGATTTGCAGCGAAAATAATATTACAAAAGAGTTCACAAATAATAGTACAAGTTTGGATTTTCCAAATTGATTAGAAAACAACATAGCTTTCAAATGATTACAATAACATAAGTTCCAAATACATTGCTAGCATAAGTGACATCCTCCGACAAAAGCATGTAGATGAGAATACTATATAGAATCACCGAGCCCACCGGTGGTTAGCCACCATCTTTAGCAGGCTGAAGACTTCACCTTCAACATGGTGGGATAAACCCTGAGTACTCGAATGTACTCAGCTAGACTTAGAGAAAAATAAAAGACTCTCAAGGGTATGCAAGGCTATTTGGTGGAGTTGGTTGGATAGCATAACTTTGCCAAAAAGAGCATTACTATTATGAGTCCTTACTTTCAACCTTTTAGTCAATATTTTAGCATCAAGTTCAATTAAGCTACCACAGCCAGATTTTGCACCTATTCTATAGCAACCACTTGATTAATAATCATCACATTAATAACCATATCCGGTTTATCATGTAGCCATCATCATCATCATCATAACCATTAAGTTTATTTAGTGAATTCTACGTTGTCGCTGCTCGAGTCAAGTTCTCACTATCCGGGAGAGATGGCTATTCGAATCGATTCCTATCCAGCTGGAGGGGAATTCCTAGCACTCAGCCAAGCATACCTCGCGAGGGCAGCTTGGATCACCTTTAGCACAACTCCGGACCAAGTCGTGGGTCCGTACGGCGCCGCACCCCCAGGGACCGCCAATCTGCCAGGGTAGGACTCTAACCTGATAACATGGTCTTATGCCATTGACTCCCCGCACATCCTTGCTACCAACCGGGGTGCGCACTTTAACCAGATCGGGGTATCCGTCCGGAGTTGCACTCGTAGGCTTCATGGTCGGAACGACTTATCCGGCCAACTAAGTGGTAGGCATGCGTTCAACATGACACGAGGACGTACAGCGTATCGGTCCTGAAACGACACAGACGGGGTAGATTCACACCAAGACCTGCATGCCTAGTTTCTTCACAATCATCATCCCGCCCGGTCTCACTTTATTATTAGCACATGGTTATTTCTACGATAGCAAATATAGTCAACCGTGATCAGGTATACACCTATCTCTCGCAGGTGATAGGAAATCACCTGGCTTCTACCGAGCTAAGCATAGTTAAGCATAGAACGTCTTTCTTATACTAGTAAGGGTTCAGGTAGTTTCATATAGTGGACAAGGAAGGAATATATGCACCAACGGTTTCATTCAACTCCTACAACCTAATGCATCATATAAAGTTATACTCTTGTACTTTTGTAAAAAGAGAGGGTAGGAGACTTAGAATGCTCTGGGGCTTGCCTGGAATCCGACACAAGTCAATTAAGTTAGCTTGCACAGTCTTGACGACATCTAAGTTCACAACACTTGTGTAGTTCTTCCATCATCCCAATAGGTCCACCATCACGTCCTTCACATGGTTTACCTAGCGTACCTAAATAAGATGCAAGATGCAAGTGTATGAACACATAGAAGTGCAACAGACAAAGCATGATATGTAGTAAGCAAGACAAGTATCATGTTACTCTACACATACATATGTGTTTCATGTTGCTTAAGTAACATAACACAACCAACATACTAAGATAGAAAAGAATGCAACCAAGTATATCAGGCATGGCATACATGTTTCACAATATCTCAGGTGTATTAAGTTGGCCGTTATCTACGACATGAGTCATACTTAGCAATATACCAAGCAACAGCAATACAAGGAATCTGTCATTTTTAGGACTGTTAACAGTAGATGAGAAAATAAATCATAACTAGAGTTACACAACTCCAAAGGATATGAATTAAGATTTTCTGAAAATCTTAAGAAATTAGCTACATTTTATATTCAGACATCAAAGCTTGATTCTCAACTTAAGCTTGTCGAAATTATAAAGTTCCAGAATCTGTCCCTGACAAACAGAGAGCAGCCATTTCTGGAATCGAACTTTGAACAGATATAACTCACAAACCACAAGGCCAAATACTACCAAATTTTAACAGCAGCTAGATAAATAAATTATCTACAACTTTGCTATAAATAAGATTCCCATAAAACATCATTTACATATTGTAATCCAAACAGTTCCAGAAACTGTCTAGGAACAACAATTGCAAACAATTAATTATTAACTTATGTTTCAAACATGCATTTGAGCAAAACCATTGTTACCAACAGTTTGCATATATCTAAAGAACACCAGAAAACATAGTGGTCATTATCAAATAAATTTATTTAATGCATTTCTTAGTTTATTTGGATAATAAGGTGAATTAAATAACATATACCAAAAGTGCTCAGTAAAATCGACAGTAGCTTCTACATACTATCCATAGTCTACTGTACAAATTTCATTACATTTGGATAAACATAGCAATATCTATGAAAACGACAAATTGCTATTGCAATTAACTATGTGAGAGCAAGATAAATGCACAAATCATATTTTCTTCAAACACATGACCATATTATATGTCAACATGATACAACAATACCATATCATTGTACTGGACCAATATTTTCCATTTTCACATTTTTATTTACAATTATAAACCATTTAACAAGCCCCATGAAGACATCTCTGTTCAAAACATGGGCAGAATCTATCATGCCATATTAAACAGTCATAACTTGAGTTTCATAGGCCCATAAATCATGGTTATGTACTTTATAGAAATCTTACTAAATTGTGAACAACTTTATTATAAACATCTAGAGCTAAATCTACAACTAACAAGGTCTTACATAACAAACAATGCATCCCTGTCTGGGTTTAGACAGAAACTGAAACAGTAATTTAAACTACTATAACTAAACATATGGTTAACCACAATTTCTGCTATTTATCTTGATGAATAGCTCATGAAAATTACTACAACTCATATATTTTCATCCAGGCATGATTCCCATCCTAACTGAGCCAAACAATATAAACATGCAAACCTACTCAGAATAGGAGCAAAGCAACACAGGGCATTTGGTATATTTATAACTCTTAATCTGTCAGCACTAAATTCATGCAAATTTTACCAGACATCAAACCTCATATGAAAATCTTGTCACAATATTTTTCACATTTATTTGAGCAATAGTACAGTGGTTATGAAAAAGACAATTACAACAAGCAATTAAAACTGAACTGCATAAATTTATTTTTGCGGGTAAAACTTCAAACTAAAACATGCAATAATATAGATCTACTGCATAGAGAATTTCACAAGGATTCCAAAAAGTCCACATTTCCTATTTTATGATTTTTCTTTGAATTACTATGCATTCTCAAAGTTCACCCAGAAATCTGCTAAAACAAAAGAAAAGGAAAACCGATCTTGCACCGGGAACCCTAGAGTTTTCAGGAATCACGCCACAGCCCACAAACTCTTGGTTTCGCATCTGGAACCCTGAGTTATTTCATATTCTAACCCGAGGTCCTTCTCCTTCCATCACACTAACGAACGGAGACGGAGCAGGCCGGCCATGGGCACTTGCGACCATGGAGGAAGAGTGTCGGAGCCCGGGAACTGCAGACCACGATGTCGGGCACTAGCTTAGCCCAGGCTGCAGGCAGCAGTGGCACAGCAGCAGCTCGAGCTGCTCGTCCGTCCATGGCGGTGGACTGCCATGGCGAGCAAAAAGCAAGGAGAGAGGCAAGGGGGCGGGTGAGGCGAGTGAAGGACGTTGGGGACGCTCTGGTGCTTCTCCACACTGGCACAGACGGGGAAAAGCAAGGTGGAGGTGGTAGCAATGGAGGTGGGGGCGCTGTGCATGGTCGCCACGCGCTCTCCACGCGTCCTGCCATTGAGGCATTCCACCGAGCATGTGTCGGGCAACGATGTGGTCAGCATGGGTGACAAATTTGGGCCGCTTCCAGGTCGAATTTGGACATGGGCCGAATATGAAGTTTCCTGAATTCGACCTACTCTACATTTCTTGTTTAAGGTGCATAGCCATTAGATTTATAGATTAGTAGATAATTTGATGCCAATCTATGAGTGTCAATGAATTGATAATCATTAGCAAAACTCAAAATTGATGACCAAAACGAAGTCAAACTAGTGTAATCTTTTGGTAAAATTTGGAGAACGTGGAATGACAACGTGATGAACTGCAATTCCAGGCTTAGAGATTCGAAGTGCTGGAAATTATAGAAGATTCAATCTTGTGATCATTATTTGACATGCTTATAAGATGATTTAGACTTGGGCACTTTAACAAAGTTTGTAGCATACAAACTGTACTACAACTTTTAGTAAAGGCCCTTATACTGTTTTGGCCTGGTTAGTAAGATACAAGGCTCCTAACATGGATACCCAAAATTGAAACACAGTTTTGACAGCCAATTTGTGAAGGTAGCAAAACAGCACTACATTGAATCTTTAAAGCTTAATTGGTCTAGGTTATTTACCAAACTAGTTTTTGACCATTAAACAAAGTTTGTTCTACAGAAGCGAAACTACAACGTTTATTTAAGGTCAACCCTTAGAACAAGTATAGAAGTCAAACTTTCACTTTGGTCAAAGTAGCAACTTGATAAAGCTTCAATTAAGGTTTTAGGCCAATTGAAGCATTTTCTAGGCACAAGCTCAACATGAACCCTTCATGACTTTTGTTGTAGAGTTCATCTAGAGTCATTTGGGCAAGGTTGCAAAGATTGGTTGATGACCCATGGTTCTATTCACTTAATGAGGTCATTCCAACAAGCATGTAACTTATCATTCCATGTGACCTTTTGATTCCAAACTTCATGAAACATTTTGAGTGATCACTATAGGTATTGATGGATGTAGGACACATGAAAGAGGTTCCATTAATGTCACCCAAGCATGCATTTTCAAAATAGGCTATATGTAAGCAAGGGTGCATTATCCAAGTTTAACTTGAGGCTCACTTTCATGGATTGACCTTAACATGATCATCACCACTTATCTTGACACGTTTGAGCTCAAACCCTAAAGTCTAACTCGTGGCAAACACCTGGGGTGTTACAACCCTCCCCCCTTAAAAGAATCTCGTCCTGAGATTCAGGGCGAAAGACTTCCAAGGGTAGAGAAGCATGTTATTCACTTCCAACATTGGTGATAGCAGTCAATTACTTATCTCCAAGATTCGGAGAGGCTGATTTGTTCAAGGCACTTTCTGATACTTGTTCTTTGTAGTGATTTTTTTTGTCTAAAGAATTTCCTTCATTGACTTCCATGAGGCATTGTTACTTTGGTAGGAATTCAAGACAACATAGTTCTTTATTCCAAATGTATGATGGATGGTTTAGAGCACCATAAACTACTCATTACAAGGTTTCCATCTTGGTTCACAAAGTTTGAAAAGCAGTCCTCTACCAGAATGGCTTGAGCACAACTTTCTACAGAGGATGAGATTAAGAACTTGACAAACATCCTTTGAGGCGATGAGAAACCAACTAACCAACAAACAATGTCTATTCTAGTCATAAGGTCTGATCACTCAGATGACCGATGGAAAGCTACATAAGGTTCCATGTGTGTAGTTCTCTTTCACTGATATCAACACTTTATTTTCTAAGACTATCAAGTTAGTGTTTACCATTCAAGGAATTTCATGGCTCCAAGTGTTAACAGTGATCTAGATCATATCAGATACGACCTCTTCGGTAAAAAGGAACATAGAAAACACCGAAGGCATGTTAGCATTAGATAAGCATTGCTAAGGACGGATGATAGCATGGTATAGAGGACAACAAAAGATTCAAGTATTCACCCAACTAGGGAAACATGCTACTACCAAGCAAGTCAACTAAAATTTCCCTCATTAAGCAACAGCTTAGTAGGTTCTGGGTCGACTTGCATTGTAGCAGAATAGCTTGGTGAGACTACTTTGAGATTGAGGATTCCATTACTAGGATCAAACAACAGCTCTAAGACAATAAATCTAACATTTGTTGTTTAACACCTTTCCAGTTATTTTTGACTTGTAGAACGCCTAGATTGCTCAACTATCAGTTGATGTGATAGGGTAATAGCTAGGTGTCCAAGGGTGAAAGGAGTCTTTATAGGTCATCCTAAGGTTCATCTTGGTTCAGTTCACACCACGCAAACTAGCTTCATTATGCATGAATGGTTAGTGTGTATATAGATCCAAGAGTCTTCTCATGTTTAACCAAAATTCAGCACAAACAAATACCATATGGCTAACCAAACAAAACAAAACCTTTGATAGCACCACACGCATGATGATGCTAACCGAGACTAGGGATGTGCTTTTCTCTAGCTTGTGACCCAGATATAGCATCTAGTACTATAGGTGTGATTGTCCAGGAGGGAATTGACTTGACAACATCGGGTTTGGGGAAGGAAGCCATATTTGCTTCATTGATCGACTCGTTATCTTCTTTGCTGAACAGCGGTCTATGAGACATAGCTGTTATAGCTACTAAAGAGTCATTATCTAGCTGGATATTAACTTTCTTATTGGTAACTAACCAGTTGTCCCTCAACACTAAAAAGTTACAAAACTTTCTTCTTTGGTGGCAACAATTGTAGTTGATGCATTTGTAGGCAATCAAGATCAAAGTTAGCCAAAAAGGAGATCACAATAGAGATGGTTGATTATGACTGTGTGATCACCATGATCAAGATTTGGATCAATTCTTGTCTGACTGATAACTTGTCCAACTTTAAGTGTTGTGTGCCCTTTGGATTCAACAGTGGATGACACAAGTTACTCACTAAACGACTGATATTGTTACATGGGTAACAAATAGAGTCTCTTGTCTACCACCCCTTGCAGTCTGCTAAGGTTTATGTCGGTAACCTATTCTTCAAAGGTTATCTTCTTAGCAACTTCAGAAGGAAGTCTTATTACATAAGTCTGATATAGATCTTCTGATTGGACATAAGGAATGATAACCAAGGAAAAACTCATGATGAGATGACACATCAGTGTAGTTTCATAATAGACCATGACTAGCAACCACGATACCAGCGCGTGCTGAGCAGCACAGTCCTGTGTGTGCACCCACAAGAGGCTCTCGGTTTCGTCGCGGCACCGTTAGTCATTAATCACGACGCTATTACCGATCTTACAACCAACGTGAAATCTCACATGATATAGGTAAGTCTTGCATGTACAAGGATCATGTGCAAGACAAAATTAAGCAAGCAAAGATGACAGCAAGATATGGATGTAACAACTAGAAGGTTAAAGGACGAGAACACGGCACAAGACAGAAATGGATATGCCTTATGCCCATCAAGCCCATTGCCCAACAATTAATCTATGAGATGCGGTCATGTTGGGTAAAAACATGAGATCAAAACCAATAAGCATCCCAAGACTTGGGGAGGCTGGAGATGACTAAAGAAAACTCCAAAGGTAAAAACGCTACCCAATCAGAGATCTAGATGACAGGGAGTTACATTATTTGTAAAGCAAAAGAGTTCCAAGATTAGGCAGCAAAAGATTGCCTTACACAAGCTAAGTTTGGGAGATGCAATCGGGAGGTCCAACATGGATTTGGTATGGTCTCCATAACTAGCAAAGAACAACTATAGTCAAAAGCTTTTTGTAGCGATAACTTATCCTAGGCTAGTTGGCTAGACAAGGACATTTGCAAACAGGTGTAGGACAACCATGGTCTATGCAAGTATTTAAGGGTTTGGACTTTGGTTTACGTATCAAGCATAGTCATGGATGCTCTAACATTCAAAAACTAACAGTCAAGTCTATGAGCTCGGCTCCTAAGAAATGGAACCTAATTTGATACAACCAACACACAATCTAGATAACTAACATCCACACAACATAACAGTTTTTAAGCAAGTACTTGAGAAACTCAAACAATCACGCTTAAACAACCATTACTAAGCACAAGGCTTACATATAACAAGCATTTATCTACAGCAATACAACACATTTGTCCCACATACAAGGATTATGATACAAGGTGTTCTACAAAGTAAGTGGACATGGCTCAGTCTTTTAGGGAGAATATGTTTTGAGATAGATAGTAAAAAGGGCTCCAAAAGATTTTTGGCATGGCTGCACTGTCATGCAAATGGACATACCACAAGAAAGAGTTTAGCATTTAGGAAAACTCAGCAGAGAAAGATTATCAAATCTACCAAGGTTGAAAAAGAATAGCAATCAGCTCTGCCTAAACTTGGATAGAGAACTTGACGTGAAGTTTAGAAAATGATAACTAAAGTTCTGTTGATCGAACAAACATGATCTTTAATGTTATGGAAAACTTATCGAGTTCTCTATAATTTTCTTATTATCATCTTAAGGTGCTTCTACAGCTAACAAGCACAAACAATACAAAGAAGACATATCTATTCAGATTTTTGATAGATTCAGTCATTCTACTTCCCAGGCTCATAACATAAGATTTAGACCACCAAAAGTAGTGATCTATGATATTTTGGAAACCTTAACAAAAGTACAACACTTCTTCTATTAACTCCAAGACATGATTCTTTATGCACACTAGTCAAACAAATTAAACATTCAGATCTGTTCAGAACATGATCAGGATCTGACAACAAACTTCAAAAGTTCATAACTCCTAAACAATCAGGCCTATGGTCATGAAATTTTAGGATAGACTAGATATTGAGGTTGGCTACAACTTTTGTATTCACTATAATTACAGAAAACACCATTATTGTCATGAAAACACCACTAGTAATTCAACACACATATCAAGTAATGTTTTCCCTTGTTCTTTTAACAAGAGAGCACACACATGTATAAGTCTAGTAGCAACAAACATTATTATCTTGACAAATAATAATTTTAGTTTGGTGACAAGGAGGGATTAACATAAGAATCACAATTGCTTAAGTGAGGTTAAAGTATTTGCAAACGCTTGTAGGAGCAACGTATTCGCCTTTTGGCTAAACAAGCGGACACCTACAAGTTCAAGCATATAGCCATATCTATTTGTATTATAGGTAGGCCATACTTTTACTTAGTTAATTAACATTAGAGGATTCATTGGAAAATATTCACATACATGTTCACCGACAAGCTTCACCTTTCAAATGATTGTAGATTCTTATAGAAGCAAACATTTCAAGGTTAGACACATCACACACTACTTTCAAGCAAAACTATTCAAGTAGCATGGAATATGGCCACTTTTGTATAGCTTCACGCAACGAAAAGAGTAGCATCACATCACTCACAAGTTACAAATTATTGGAACAAGGTGGGAGAAGCATTGTCATACATAATGCAACAATCATAAGGATGCATGCTTCGTCTTATTCGTCCTCACAAAATTGCCAGCCTATAGTGACAATCACGTTCTATGTCGGTGGCATAACACGTACTCTCTCGACATATAGCTAGTCGTCAACTATGTTCAATCTATACATTCGGGGTTAGTGTACCTACAGAAGAATTTCATTTCAGCCTAACCCAACAATAATATATGTGCAGAAATGAAAATCTGGTCTCTAGGTTGAAAGCTAAATACTCCAATATATATTCCCAAATATATATTGCAGCATACTACCCATGTGAAGCACGCCCATGTATACAGAGAGGCATGTATACACGGACATACCAACTAACCCACAATTAAGTACCTTCATATAGATATGTGTGTAACATGTAAATATTCCAGTAACCACATCTAACTCTCCCCTAGACCGACGGTTGGACGGTCATGCTCTCACAACTCATCTTCTTACCTTGGGCGTCGAGGCATGTAGATCCATACATTACCACTCAAGCAAGTGGCATCCATATAATTTCACACCCTATGGACGACGAAGGGAAAATATTACTTACCGTGACGTAGAGGTATGTGATCCATTCATTACCACTGAAGTAAGTGACATCCATACTATTGCACGCCGTATGGACGACGAAAGTAAAAGTTGCAATAAAGTAAACCCCCATAGTTAATATCAGTTTACATAAAGCCACCTAGTAGTCCTTAATTGGGCATAATTGGAGGTTGTCGCTAGCATAGTTTTTGTAAATTAGTTTTGACAAGTTTTGGCTGTAGCTAAAGTTTTAGTCAAAATAGGATTTTTAAAACCAAAACTTTGTTTTTAAAATAGTGTACCTGATAGTATTATACTTAATCTTGCTCTGATGCCAGCTGTGATAGAACCACCCAATTTATACAAGTTCAAGTACGACTGTCCCCGCTTAACACGTTGACACGCGCATACTATCACTTATATAAACTCGGTAGTCTGCCGAGTGTCAGAAAGGACCTCGGTAAATCAACTTTACACCAAGATCGCATGATTAAGCAAATACACATCACATACACGGAGATTTGCAGCGGAAATAATATTACAAAAGAGTTCACAAATAATAGTACAAGTTTGGATTTTCCAAATTGATTAGAAAACAACATAGCTTTCAAATGATTACAATAACATAAGTTCCAAATACATTGCTAGCATAAGTGACATCCTCCGACAAAAGCATGTAGATGAGAATACTATATAGAATCACCGAGCCCACCGGTGGTTAGCCACCATCTTTAGCAGGCTGAAGACTTTACCTGCAACATGGTGGGATAAACCCTGAGTACTCGAATGTACTCAGCTAGACTTACCCGACAGGAGAGAAATAAAAGACTCTCAAGGATAAGCAAGGCTATTTGGTGGAGTTGGTTGCATAGCATAACTTTGCCAAAAAGAGCATTACTATCATGAGTCCTTACTTTCAACACTTTCAACCTTTTAGTCAATATTTTACCATCAAGTTCAATTAAGCTACCATAGCTAGATTTTGCACCTATTCTATAGCAACCACTTGATTAATAAGCATCACATTAATAACCATGTTCGGTTTATCATGTAGCCATCATCATCATCATAACCATTAAGTTTATTTAGTGAATTATATGTTGCCGCTGCTCGAGTCAAGTTCTCACTATCCGGGAGAGACGGCGATTCAAATCGATTCCTATCCAGCTGGAGGGGTATTCCTAGCACTCACCCAGGCATACCTCGCGAGGGCAGCTCGGATCACCTTTATCACAACTCCAGACCAAGTCGCGGGTCCGTACGGCGCCGCACCCCCAGGGACCACCAATCTGCCAAGGCAGGACTCTATCCTGACACCTTGGTCTTACGCCATTGACTCCCCACACATCCTTGCTACCAACCGGGGTGCGCACTTTAACCAGATCGGGGTATCCGGCCGGAGTTGCACTAGTAGGCTTCATGGTCGGAACGTCTTATCCGGCCAACTAAGTGGTAGGCATGCGTTCAACATGACACGAGGACGTACAGCGTTTCGGTCCTTAAACGACACAGACGGGGTAGATTCACACCCAAGACCTCCATGCCTTGTTGCTTCACTATCATCATCCCGCCTGGTCTCACTTTATTATTAGCACATGGTTATTTCCATGATAGTAAATATAGCCAACCGTGATCAGGTATCCTATCGCAAGTGATAGGAAATCACCCGGCTTCTACTGAGCTAAGCATAGTTAAGCATAGAACGTCTTTCTTATACTAGTAAGGGTTCAGATAGTTTCATATAGTGGACAGGGAAGGAATATATGCACCAACGGTTTCATTCAACTCCTACCACCTAATGCATCATATAAAGTTATACGCTTGTACTTTTGTAAAAAGAGAGGGTAGGAGACTTAGAATGCTCCGGGGCTTGCCTGGAATCTGACACAAGTCAATTAAGTTAGCTTGCACCGTCTTGACGACATCTAAGTTCACAACACTTGTGCAGTAAGCAAGACAAGTATCATGTTACTCTGCACATACATATGTGTTTCATGTTGCTTAAGTAACATAACACAACCAACATACTAAGATAGAAAAGAATGCAACCAAGTATATCAGGCATGGAATACATGTTTCACAAGATCTCAGGTGTATTAACTTGGCCGTTATCTAAGACATGAGTCATACTTAGCAATATACCAAGCAACTGGACTTAGCAATATAACAGCAATACAAGGACTGTTAGCAGCAGATGAGAAAATAAATCATAACTGGAGTTACACAACACCAAAGGATATGAATTAAGATATTCTGAAAATCTTAAAAAACTATCTACATTTTATATTTAGACATCAAAGCATGATTCTCAACTTAAGCTGGTCGAAATTATAAAGTTCCAGAATCTGTCCCTGACAAACAGAGAGCAGCCATTTCTGGAATCAAAATTTGAACAGATATAACTCACAAACCACAAGGCCAGATACTACCAAATTTTAACAGCAGCTAGATAAATAAATTATCTACAACTTCGCTATAAACAAGATTCCCATAAAACATCATTTACATATTGTAATCCAAACAGTTCCAGAAACTGTCCAGAAACAACAATTGCAAACAATTAATTATTAACTTATGTTTCAAACATGCATTTGAGCAAAACCATTGTTACCAACAGTTTGCATATATCTAAAGAACACCAGAAAACATAGTGGTCATTACCAAATAAATTTATTGAATGCATTTCTTAGTTTATTTGGATAATAAGGTGAATTAAATAACATATACCAAAAGTGCTCAGTAAATTCCATCAAAATTACAGTAGCTTCTACATACTATCCAAAGTCTACTGTACAAATTTCATTGCATTTGGATAAACATAGCAACATCTATGAAAAAGACAAATTGCTATTGCAATTAACTATGTGAGAGCAAGATAAATGCACAAATCATATTTTCTTCAAACACATAACCATATTATATGTCAACATGATACAACAATATTATATCATTGTATTGGACCCACATTTTCCATTTTCACATTTTTATTTACAATTATAAACCATTTAACAGGCCCCATGAAGACATCTCTGTTCAAAACATGGATAGAATCTATCATGCCACATTAAACAGTCATAACTTGAGTTTCATAGGCCCATAAATCATGGTTATGTACTTTATAGAAAGCTTACTAAATTGTGAACAACTTTATTATAAACATCTAGAGCTAAATCTACAACTAACAAGGTCTAACATAACAAACAATGCATCCCTGTCTGGGTTTAGACAGAAACTTAAACAGTACTTTAAACTACTATAACTAAACATATGCTTAACCACAATTTCTTCTATTTATCTTGATGGAAATCTTATGAAAATTACTACAACTCATATATTTTCATCCAGGCATGATTCCCAACCTAACTGAGCCAAACAATATAAACATGCAAACCTACTCAGAATAGGAGCAAAGCAACACAGGGCATTTGGTATATTTATAACTCTTAATCTGTCAGCACTAAATTCATGCAAATTTTACCAGACATCAAACCTCATATGAAAATCTTGTCACAATATTTTTCACATTTATTTGAGCAATAGTACAGTGGTTATGAAAAAGACAATTACAACAAGCAATTAAAACTGAACTGCATAAATTTATTTTTGTGGGTAAAACTTCAAACTAAAACATGCAATAATATAGATCTACTGCATAGAGAATTTCACAAGGATTCCAAAAAGTCCACATTTCCTATTTTACGATTTTTCTTTGAATTACTATGCATTTTCAAATTTCACCCAGAAATCTGCTAAAACAAAAGAAAAGGAAAACCGATCTTGCACCGGGAACCGTAGAGTTTCCAGGAATCACGCCACAGCCCACAAATAATATTCATATGAGTTTTGGCTTCGCATCTGGAAACCTGAGTTGTTTCATATTCTAACCGAGATCCTTCTCCTTGCATCAAAGAGACCAGAGACGGAGCATGCCGGCCATGGGCACTTGCGACCGCGGAGGAAGAGTGTTGGAGCCCGGCAACTGCAGGCCACGACGTCGGGCACTAGCTTAGCCCAGGCTGCAGGCAGCAGTGGCACAGCAGCAGCTCGAGCTGCTCGTCCGTCCATGGCGGTGGACTGCCATGGCGAGCAGACAGCAAGGAGAGAGGCAGGGGGGCGGGTGACGCGAGTGAAAGAGGTTGGGGACGCTCTGGTGCTTCTCCACACTGGCACTAACGGGGAAAAGCAAGGTGGAGGTGGCAGCAATGGAGGTGGGGGCGCTGTGCAAGGTCGCCACACGCTCTCCACGTGTCCTGCCATTGAGGCATTCCACCGAGCACGTGTCTGGCAACGATGTGGTCAGCGTGGGAGACAAATTTGGGCCGCTTCTGGGTCGAATTTGGACATGGGCCGAATATGAAGTTTGCTGAACTCGACCTACTCTACATTTCATGTTTAAGGTGCATAGCCATTAGACTTATATATTTGTAGATAATTTGATGCCAATCTATGAGTCTCAATGAATTGATAATCATTAGCAAAACTCAAAATTGATGACCAAAACGAAGTCAAACTGGTGTCATCTTTTGGTATGCTCTTGTCCACAACATGTACTCCAACTTATGTTTTGGGACCCAAACAAGTTGTTTAGTAAAATTTGGAGAATGCGGAATGCCAACGTGATGAACTGTAATTCCAGACTTGAGATTCGAAGTGCTGGAAATTATAGCAGATTCAATCTTGTGATCATTATTTGACATGCTTAGAAGATGATTTGGACTTGGGAATTTTAACAATGTTTGTAGCATACAAACTGTACTACAACTTTTGTTAAAGGACCTTATACTGTTTTGGAATGGTTGGTAAGATACAAGGCTCCCAACATGGATACCCAAAATTGAAACACAGTTTTGACTTAGCCAATTTCTGAAGGTAGCAAAACAGCACTGCATTGAATGTTTTCAGCTCAATTGGACTAGGTTAGGGACCAAACTAGTTCTTGACCATTAAACAGAGTTTGTTCTACATAAGCTAAACTACAACTTTTATTTAAGGTCAACCCTCAGAACAAGAATAGAAGTCAAACTTTCGCTTTGGTCAAAGTAGCAACTTGATAAAGCTTGACATAAGGTTTTAGGCCAATTGAAGCATTTTCTAGGCACAAGCTCAACATGAACCCTTCATGACTTTTGTTGTAGAGTTCATCTAGACTCATTTGGGCAAGATTGAAAATATTGGTTGATGACTCATGGTTCTATTCACTTAATGAGGCCATTCCAACAAGCACGTAACTTATCGTTTCATGTGACCTTTTGATTCCAAACTTCATGAAACATTTTGAGTGATCACTATAGGTATTGATGGATGTAGGACACATGAAAGAGGTTCCACTAATGTCACCTAAGCATGCATTTTCAAAATAGGCTATATGTAAGCAAGGGTGCATTATCCAAGTTTAACTTGAGGCTCACTTTCATGGATTGACCTTAACATGATCATCGCCACTTATCTTGGCACGTTTGAGCTCAAACTCTAAAGTCTAACTCGTGGCAAACACCTGGGGTGTTACACCTTAGCACCTACATCTTGTAACCTTGAGCCTCCCCTTGGTCTATAAAAGGGGACACTAGTGGTGAGAGACAGAGGACATAATATAGGTAGAACATAGCTCACCTACGCCACTCCACCCCGCCTGGACTCAGAACCCACACCCGATCTTTATTATATTCACCCCTGTACAAGTACTTAGGTGCAAGATAATACAAGTTCCCCCCTGCTGGACACAGTGTTACACCCCAGTGTCATGGTTACATCCTTTCACATGCATAACATGAGCATAATCATCTTCATAAGCATACCATGATCATCATTCACCTTGGCTCATGTCATTTTATACATAAGTGTGGTTTAACTTGTTTAATTGTGCTCTCTATGCTTATGTTTGTTTATGCCATGCTCTTGTTTGTGCCCTAAGCCTTGGTAAATAGTTTATCTTTGCTTAACATACCCTAAGAAGCAATGTTCATGTTGAGTGTTTAGCCCAAAAGTGAACTTAGGACCTAGTTATCCTTGTTTGACCAAGTTTGACCCTCTAGAGTGCTTTTCAAAGATCCTTTATGAAGTCCATGCTAGATTTCTTGCATGTTGATGCACCGTTCAGCAAAGTTGTGGCAAATTTCCTAAGCAACAAAAGTTCTTTTGGAGTCAATTCATGAAAATGTGCAGAGCAGGCTCAAAAGTGGCCCACAAGGCAGAAATTGGGGCTGTTTCCAACACTTAGAAATTTTTCTAAGTTTGGAATTCACCCAGTTTGCTCGAGGGTTCCTTTGGTGGCTTCTAGTTTGAAATCTAGGCCGAACCAAGTTGTGATCCTTTAAGCAAAGCTCGAGTCCTCTTGTAGCTCTACATCATGGAGCAATTAGACAGCAAAACCATCGATCAAATTAGGAGTTAATCGCGGCTCAAAATTGAGTTTCAGTCGGGTTTCAGACTGAATGAGGGCAGCATCAGTGGGGAGGAGCTCGCCGGTGCCGCCGCGTGTTTGGACCCATGGCGTCCGTACGTCGCCGTTGGTCACGCTTGTCAGCACCCAACGTGTCCACCAGGTCGCCACGACGTCCCCTGTAACACCCTAGGTGTTAAGCATGCACTTAGTCTCATAAACTTACTTATAAGCATTCTCATCAAGCATGGGCATGAGCATAGCATCACATGAGCATAGTAGCATTTAAATTGTGATTTTATGTGCTCGAGTTAAATCAAATTAAATATAATAAATTAATATGCTTGCTTTAAAATTGCTTGTAATGACCAAAGAAAGTTGAACTATGTTTTACAAGAATTAAGAATAATTTTGTGGAATTTTTGGAGCTCTAGAATTTGAGAAATGAATTTTATACAAAATTCCCCAAATTGGTTTATTTAAAAACCTAGAACTGGTTTTGTTTTGTAATTCAAATTCTATTTGGAATTTGGACTTGCACTTTGAAGCAAAGTTGTAGAGTATTTTATGGGGAACATTTCTTCTTTTCACCCCAAATCCTGAAAAACTATGCAAAAGCTTCGTAATTCACATTTAAGCTCTTTTGGGAAAAAGAAATTCAAAAAAAAAAGAAAAAGGGGGCTGGCGCTGCTGGGCCGACCGCCTCCCTTTCGGCCCGCTCCTCCTCCCCGTGCGCGGACGCGCCCGCCCCTCCCTCACCGACGGCCACCACGTGGCAGCCGTACATCGGCGACGGGGGTCCACGGCCGCTCCGACCACGCCTTCTGGTTGGGACGCCGCCCCGCTCCCCTAGGCCGCCCTCCATTCTGTCCCTTCCTCTCTCTCTTTTCTTCTCCACTCGCGAGCGCAGTAGCAGCAGCCGCGGTGTCGCTCCGCTGTGCGCCACTAACGGTGCAGTCAAGCTCGCAATCTCGACCACCCGCGCCCGATTGGACTCGCCCCTAGCTCCGCCTTAACGAGCTCTACCCCGTGCGCCCCCTCTTGGCCATCCGCATCAAGGTATTGGGCTAGATTCCGCCGCCGTGCCATGGCCAGAGCTCCGGCGAGATCTCGATCTGCGCGAATCTCCCCCTTCCCGACCTTCTTTCTTCTCGGTAGCAAGCGCAACTTGTTCGCCGCACCGCCGCGAACCCTTTGCACCACTCCATTCGCGCTCTCTCGGCTGGAGACTGCCGGATGCCGGTGAGCAGCGCCACCGAGCTTCGCCGTGCGCCATTCCCGCCGCTAGAGACCTCCTCAGGCGTCGTGAGATAGCGCAACACATTCGTCTCGCCGAGACGACGCCGTAGGTGGCGGCCGCGCCCCCGGAAACCTCGCCGACGGCGATAGCCGGCCAGTCGAAGGCGGTCGGAGTGTTGGCGTGGCTGACCAGTGGGGCCATGAATCCCTGGGGCCTGCCTATCAGCGTCTCTGCGGTTGTGGATCTGGGTAGATTTAGCGTTTTCCCTCGGTTTTTTTAAATAAAGGTTTACAGAAATCTATTTAAATCTTGTTTATTACATAACATGAGTTCTACAGCTCCAAAAAGGGTGAAACAAAATTTGACATGTTCTATAAATCTAGATCTACAACTTAGTATAATTGCATGTCATGTTTGTACAACTTTTCTGTGTAAATATATTTATTCCATGATTTTGCTGTTATTTAGAAAAAGTGCAGTAAATAAAATATTGCTCAGAAAAATGTGATTCTTGTTTTGGTAGCTTCGCATGGAAGTTTAGTCTGTGGGAAAAATATGTAAGACAATATTTGCTGTAGGAATTTATTTATGATGATTTAAATGCTTGCATGGCAGTGGTTTATGATTTTTAATAAATAATTGGGCATGCAATTAATATGGAAATTTTTGTGTACATTTCTTATGTTAGTAAGTAATTTATAAAAATATAAAATCTGCTGTTTGACACTTTGTCACCAGTAGGGTATTTACACTTCATTATGAGGTTAAACTTGTGATTTTTGTGTGGGCCAGATTACCTGTCCAAATATTATGAAAAATTGGTGGTAGATTTTATAAATAACCAGTGACCTACTGTAGTTTTTGTAGAATTTATTGAAGATCAGAAGTATATGCTACTGTTGTAGGCCTAATAATATTTGAATAAATAAAACCTTGTTATGCATGAGATGAATAAAATGCATGTGTGTTTGGTGTATCTGTGAAGCATCATGGTAGCTTGCTGGTTAGTAATAATTTGTAGAAGAGAATGCAATAAATGCTTTGCTTGGTCACATGTTCTTGGATGATGTTGACTACCTTGTAGAATAAGTTTCATGTTTTATCCGTTGGAACTCATCTCCACTGGGAATGGGGTTTGTACATACTCATCTATGCACCTTGTCATGAGCATCTCGTCTTGGCTGCATAAGCATTGCACTTCAGGCATCTTGCACTCCACTCATGAGCACACATGCATCATACAAGCTCGCAGGAGAACGAGGTGAGACCCGACGAGCAGGAGGAGACACAGGAGCAGGAACTTCCGGAAGGACCAGAGGCGGAAGGAGATCTACAGGAGTGCCCGGACCACAGGCCTAGAACCTTCGAGAGAGGCAAGCCCTGCAGCATTCTAAGTCTCTCTATTCTTGCTAACTTAATTTATTATACTATGATTGTTTCATAATGCTGCATTTAAGTGATAGGAGTTGCTTGATACCGTTGACGCATATTTACTCCTTGATATCACCACCTGTTTATCTACCTTGTCCTATGTAGATAGGCTCGGAGACTATGCTTAGTTTGCTTAGTACGGTAGAAGTTGGGTGATTTCCTGTCACCTGCGAGATATAGGTGGATACCTGAATGTTAGCTGTCAATGCTATGGTGAAAAGTAACCAAGTGTGGGAAAGAAACTTAGACCGGGCAGGGTCTTATGGTGGTGTTGGCCGTAGTGCCCCTACCTGTGTCGATTAAGGACCGATCCTTGACGGCCCTCTTGTCATGTTGAACGCATGCCCCACACTTAGCTGGAAGGATAAGTCGTTCCGACCGTGAAGCCTAAACACTATCCGGGCTGGGAGTCGAGCCGCTATGCGTTGTATTGGTTATGGTTGAGGAGAACAACGAGGGCGCGGCGTGCAACCTTGGTATACCTTGGATACGTCAGTCGCAAGAACGGTTCTTGGGTACTGGCGGTGCCTGCCGAACCCGCGAATTGGTCCAGGATAGTGTAATATGGTGATTTGTAGCTCACTTGATCAGTGAGTGTGGTTTGTGCGGTGAATAACTCGCCAGCTGGATAGAAATTGATTCGAATCACCATCGCTCCCTGGATAGTGAGCACTTGACATGAGCCCTGTCCTCGTAGTAAGGACTATGAAACACTTGGGTTATGATAAGTGATGAACTGTGAATGCTATGATGAGGTATTATCATATCATAACAAAATTGTTTGCAGTAGTATAGGTGCAAATCTAGATGGTAGGTATTAATACCTAACTTGAGCTAAATAAAATAAAAGGGGATGGCAGGATATACTTCTAGATGGTTAATGCTTTTTAAGCAAAAAGAGTTCGGCTATTCCACTATATAGCCTTTATGATCCTTGAAGAGTCTTTTATTTTTAGTTTATGACGAGTAAGTCTAGCTGAGTACATTCTCGTACTCAGAGTTCCATTCCCATGTTGTTTTGCAGATGGTCAAATGTACTATGGGTATTGCATTCACTGCTTGTACCCAGCAATGGGTGATGACTAGACCAAGGGCGATGGTCACTCTACCTCTTCTTTTGCTGTTGTGGGAATGACCAAACTATGGCACTGTACCATTTTAACTGTGTGCGTTATTTTAAAACTATGATGCTTCCGCTACTCTTGAACTTGTTTTGTAATAACTATATTTGAACTCCGATGTAATCTCTGAATGTTGCGAACTGGATGTATTTGTGGATGGTGATCCCTGGACTTATTACGATCTTGGGTGTATGTACGATTGTGGTTCGAAATCCTTCGAGATTTCACGGACTACGGAGATTATATGGGCTTAAGCTTGGCAAGTTGACTGTATAAATGGTCGCTATCAAGCTTAATGTCGAGGGTATCAACAAGGGGTACCTCGAAGACGGAAATGCCGTCGAGCGAATCGGTCAAGGCTCGAGCGACCACTGCCGTCGAATACGGAAACGGGCTCGAGCGAACAGAGAGGCATCGAGCGCAAGGACACTGTCCGCCGCCTGACGCGCGCACGGGAGCTAGGGCATTTAATGCGCCTGACGCTTCCCCACCTAAGACACGGGTCACGGGAGGCTTCTGTCCCATCGTTCTTTTTGCAGCCTTCCCACCGAACGATCAAGGGCGTGTCAGGACGCAGGGAACAAGGATGGAACGTCTAATCGAGACCCCCTCGAGACCTCCAAGGTCAGCGCTCCAGATATCAGCACATTACACGGCGTCCGACCCTCGACCGAACAGGGTCCCTTCCTAGGGGCAAGTTGGGCGTCGACTGACAACACCACAGCTACCCCGTCGGATCCGCCGCCATACCGTACCGGCATGCGACCTCAGAACCAGCGCGAGGCGGCGGGCAGGGCCGAACGCAGGAGCACGCGTAATCATCACCGGGCTATCAAGATGGGACGGCTCGAGGCCATGCCGTACGGAAGCCTCGAGTAGGTCAGCGCTCCATGCGGCTATCGACCCCTACTCTAGCGTCTACGCATGTACCCTGGGTCTCTCCTTGGAGCTATAAAAGGAGAGACTCAGGAATAGAACGGAAGGACGAAAACAAGAAGACAAGTCCACGCTCATGCGTAGTAGAGCTTCACACTTCATACCACGCTTGTATTCGCCCCTGTACAAGCACTTAGGTGCAAGATAATACAAACTCTCTCCCCCCGCTGGACGTAGGGCCTTCTCTTGCCCGAACCAGGATAAATCTCTGTGTCTTCTTGCATCACCATCCGGGAAAGGGAGCACGCATACAAATTTACTCGTTGGTGTGACCCCCCCCCGAGGGAAAACACCGACAGTTGGCGCGCCAGGTAGGGGTCCTGCGTGTTTTTTCATCGACTTCCCACTCCTTTCCGGATGGCTACTCTTGCCTCGCCGTTTCCGCGCTCCACGGTAATTTGGTTTGGGAGCCTCGAGTTCATGTCTACGGGCTCCGGCTACGACATGATCTTGCTCTCAGTCAAAGGACCAGGAGGAGCCCGCGTTACGCCAGCACGGTTGAAGGCCCCGAGACGCCCTCACCACCACGCCTCCCCGCCTAAGAAGAGGCGCGGACAGCACCACCGCGGCCCCTCTGCTTCAGCACGACCAACAACTCGTGCGAGGCAGGGCGTAGGCCACAAGTCGGCGGCACCGTGGGACGGAGCAACAAGCGCGACGACTCAGCACCGCGCGACGACGGGAGGTGACACGTCTCGCGTGCTCTCCCCCACTGCTACTAGGCTACTTCCACACGGGTTGTTCACTCCAAGAGCGGCACTGCCGTTCGGATTGAACAACGCCGCGGCGTCGCTCGCCAGGACGATATGCCCAAACGCCCAGACGTACGTAGAAAGACCAATGGTCCTCCCACGTAGCTCTGAAGCGCGGCAGTCGGCGTCCGAGCTGCCGGACCTTTCCCGAGTACAAGGCCTCCGTCGTCTAGGCCCCGGACGATACTCGATCACCTCCCTCAGGCAACGATTGCTGGAGGAAGGACGTGGGTGTTTCTACGCCGCCGAACCGGACTCCGACTCCGAGACGGACAGCTATGACCCTACGAGGGAATGCTATCACATCGACGGGGCGGTAGAAACTACTGACGAGACCCGGGATGCTCCTGCGGGAGGTCGAGCCCCCACGGCGCGAGAAGACCCCAGGACGCCTGGGAACGACGGACAGGTCGACCCCCCTCATCATGAAGACAGAATCGCGCAGCTCGCGCAGCTGCGGGAGCTCAAGATGAAGCTCGACGAAGACCGCGAGCGCCTCGTCCTGCTCGAGCAAATCCTCGAGCAAGACCTGCCCTACCCGCCGGGCGGAAGTGTCCGCAGACGCGCTCGAGGTACATCGACAGATCGTCGGCGACTCAGAGGCAGAGCAACCTGTCGGCCGTTTCCCTCGAGCAGGCCAGAATGTAGTGGCAGCGACGATGCTGCTACGTAACATGCCAGAGCCGTCGAATTCCCAGGCCCGACGCATTCGAGATGAGGTACAGACATTGCTCCAGGTGGCGGCGGTTCAACAAGCCGAAAGTTCGACGTCTCGACGGCGAGGAGCTGCCACAGAGAAGCGCGACGAACAGCCTCTAAACGAAGAGGAGGTGTCAGTCCAACAACAACCTCCCCCTCGAGGTAGAAAGACCGCTCTCATCCTCCCCGTCGACGGTCAACATCGACATGACGCGCGGCACGACATCAAAGAAAATCGACGCCGCCGGCACGGAGACGCGGAAGAGCGCGGTTATAGCACGCATCGCGGTGGGAGATACGACAGCGACGAGGACCGGGTGGCCCCCGAGCCACCAGGCCCACGGGTGTTCAGCAGGGCGATCCGCAGCACGCCCCTGCCCAATCCATTTCGACCCCCGACCAGCATCGCGAAGTATAATGGAGAGACCAAACCAGAGTTGTGGCTGGCCGACTTCAGGCTGGCCTGTCAGCTAGGTGGCGCTCGAGGTGATGATCGAGCCATCATCAGACAGCTACCCCTTTTCCTCTCTGACACCGCCCGTCGATGGCTCGAGGAACTCCCCGCCAATCAGATCCACAACTGGGTTGATCTGGTCAGAGTCTTCGAGGGTAACTTCAAAGGGACCTACATACGACCAGGGAACTCATGGGACCTCAGCAAGTGCAAGCAGAAGTCAGGAGAAACTCTTCGGGAG